>NW_017305997.1:124801-129719 GCF_001594115.1 Trachymyrmex septentrionalis | reverse complement strand
AAATAATTATATATATATATATATATATATATATATATATATATATATATATAGAGAGAGAGAGAGAGAGAGAGAGAGAGAGAGAGAGAAATGAATTAAATTTTAATAAATAATATTGAATAGTACTAATATAACATTTATTTATGGAATAGTATTTGATAAATAAAATATAATAAGTAAATCAAATTAATAGTTCTTGTACCAAATAAATATATGTTTACTTTTATAAATGAATAAATATTTATTAAAATTTAGTACATTTTTCTCTCAGTGTATATACATGTATATTTTACCGTTTCTCATTTTCTCGATATCAAGTTTCTTGAAATATGATATTCAGACACGAAAGACTTGTGCGAATCGTCAGAGTATAATAAAATTAAGATTTCTCGCTTTGCCTTCATAGCCGATTGACACAGATCTAACAGTTTCAACCGCGAAACTTGTACGGTTTTGTAAGCACGTGCAAGCACGCATGACATACGTGCGAGCATATGTTTTCGATGCAACAGAGAGAACAAAAGTAAAGGTCGAGGTGTCGATCGTTAAAAATACTTTTTATTAGAATACACACCACGCTTTTCAAGCTTTTGTCGGAATCAATGCATTGAAAATATTGCGTCGCCGAGTGTAAATGCCAGAGCACCCTTATTTTGGGGGGGGGGAAAAAAAAAACATACATGTACGGGTTTTTAAGTGGAAAATGTCGAGTGTGAAATATCAGTAAAAAGTGAAGATGCATGCGACTATTTCAAAAATACATATTTTGCACGAGTCTCTGACATTTGTATTTTTTCCTGTGTTTACATGTCCCCTGTATGAAAATTGTAAATGACAAGTACAGCAAAATGTAAAATCGGATAAAATGTAAATTTGTTTCGTGCACATGTATAAATTCTGTATACATCAATATTTGAATATGGATGGTTTTTAAACAAATACCCATGCTATGATTAACGAAACGAAATCATTCGGCATTAAACAATTCATGTTAATTCAAAACAATCAGTTACAACGAGTTAGTAGGCCGGATTAATGTGTGACAGCAAAGCAATTATTTTCTATCAAACGTATTGAAATAATCTCTTCCGATCATATAGAGAAATATCGAAACGATCACGTGAATGGTTTGCTGCCGAGTAACAATGTTAATGCAGCTTTCACGTGATCGAGGCAAAAAGATCCGATTAACCATTTTTACGATATTGTGCGGCCAGTTAAACGTGATGTAACGTGTGTTCGTGAATTTCAGAGCAGCTGCTATCGAATGCGTTCCGTTTTTACGCGTCTCCCACCCAGTGCCGGGTGCGGCGCGGCTATCTCGCGCTCCTTTTAGCTTCTTTTTTTCTTTCGCGAAACCAGTGTAACCGGTTGAGCGTAAGGCCGGTAGGCAACGAGCGCGCGTTCGTAAGTTCAATACGGCCCCCTTGTGCTTTTCTTTCGTTCGCGGAATTTCATTAAACGTTAACATCAATTACCTGGAACCTCGAACGGTGGACAATGAGCGCGATGCACATATTATATGCTTTGTTAAACGCGCGTTTACGCGATCTTACGGATCGAGATGATTATTCCGCAGAGAGAAGAGCTACACTTTTAAGTTGAAAAGCTTTTCAAGAAAATTAAAATTATTCGAAAAAAATTAATCGGATTAAATTTCAAAAAATTCTTTCCCACTCTGTATCAAGTGTATTCGATTAAAAAAGCATTTTGCCAAGAAAAACGATGTTTAATATATTTAACGCGTACCATAATGCACGTGTGTGATAATATAAAACGGCCATAATGTACCACGTTGAATCAACGTGACGGAGAAATATTCTGGGAAAATTGTATTTGACGAAACGGTCGAAAGGATTAAAATTTCATTCGTCAATATTGGATGGAAAAATATAACCGCTGTGTCCAATTTACCGCTAGTTGCATTTTATTATTTTAGGTGTATTATCGCCGTTACGTTGTTATAAGCAGCTATGTTAGTGATGAATTGTATAGTTCGCGTGGCTTTTAAGCGGCCAAGCAGTATTGGAAAAAGTTACAGATATTTACCAAAATATCTTGCAGGGAGACCGGCATCACGGAGCACGTTGACATATCCACCGGACAAGAATGCTCTCCTTCTCGACACCCGGTGTTGCCCGATCTCTGCGCCTGTCACGCGTTAGAGAGCGAATGTTGATTTACGATATCAACGATATCAAAGCCAGCGTCCTCGAAAAGGATACACCGGCGCGAATTTCATTCGGCCGGAGCAATTTCTCGCGCCGGCGAGGCAATTTCTCGCGCGAGCGATTAATCTCCTCGGGGAGCCTTCTTAGCGAAAGAATAATTCTCGCCGGTAAAACACGGGGCGCAGGTATAAATCGAGAAACCGATATGATATATTCCGTTACACCGTATCAGTGGAATCGAAGCAGCGTGAATTAGAAAAGTGCCGGTTGTAACAAACGAGAGAAATCCCCCCCCTCCCCCCCACTCATTGTCAGCGATAAAACGATTCAGTTGATACACACCGAGGAGATTAAAGTCAATCGTGAAACTCCGCTTTCCATTGCTTTACACGCACGCGGCTTGTCCGAAAATTAAAACGAGAGCGACAGACACTTTGAGACGCGAGCAATCTTCCTCGAGAATACAAGCACTTCGTGCTCACACACGCGAGAACGTTCTTTCACTGTCGAGCTGCGGGAAATCTTCCATCGAGACCAGCAAATAAAAAAAAAAATAAAAAAAAATAAAAAAAAAATAGAAAAGAAAAGAAAATAGGAACGAGAGAAGTCGATGGATCAGTTTGACTTACGAACGGAGACGGCAGACAGCGTTTGCAGCACTCAATGAACGAAAACAGAACCTCAGGCATGGGAGAGCTCTGCTCTGAGCGGGTTTTAATTAGAGGATCGACTGAACGCGGACTCCTCGGCTCGAGGGATGCGTGTGTGGTCCTTTCGCGCGATGCCCCCTCCCCCTTTGTCGCGGAGAACGAACGCACGAGGAGGAACCGGACCTTGCCTTCGCCATCGGAGGAAGGTCGACTCGGTACTGAGATGCGCCTGGGGATTCCGCCGAAGACTCTCCCCCGACACGCGTATATTAAATTAAAGACGCAACACCGGGGCATTGTGTTGCGAGCTTCCCACCGATCCCCACCGATAATCCAATATCGCGGCATCAGGTAATCCGCGAACGCGCGTCGACGATACACGGAGAAAATGAGACGGGCGTGTATCGTGCGCCGCGCGTACGAAATGACGGCGATCGATTATCTCCCTGGTGAGTTACTATCTTTCGATCACGCGTGTGCTGCCATGTTTTAATTTTCTTTTCCCTCAGCTCGACGAAAGCTCGTTAAATGGGCGCGAGAATGTCAGGGGTTATTCTCGAGCGATACATTTCTAAATGACGCCTTTTTATTAACCTTTGTGATGTTCTCGTGACAGAATATGACGTATGGGCGTAATGGTTCGAATTACGTTCGAACTAAAAAAAAAAAAGAAAAAAAAAACACCAGATGTAAATATATATAACTAACGACATATTAATAGACGCGACGGATATAGTTTTAATAATATAAAAAAAAAAAGAACATTCAACATTTACAAACATTCTGACATTTTACGAGAAAAAGGAGAGGAAGTACGGAAAAAATGGAGGCTGTACGATTTTTCATCCCACGACATTTCGACCGACGAATATAATTCTCCGTCCGGGTTATACGCGCCTTTGGTCATAAAATGCGGCCGCCTATTTTTACGTGCAGCACGGATAAAAATAGGAAAAAAAATGCCGTTTTCCCGTGAGGTAACCAGTTTGAAATTAGAAAACTGCTATTGAATTTTCTTTCTTGCGATATCATCGCGCGGCTTTGTCATACAGAAGCAAAAGAGAGAGATACCGTGATATCGGAGCTGTAATTCTGGCTCGACGCCAGGATAAAATGGACGGGCAGCACGCGAATCTAGGTTGATCCTTCGGAATTGCAGGTAGAAGTGATTTAGATTGGGAAATTAGATGATACGGGGGGGAGGGGGAGGGGGAGGGAAATTACGAATACGCTGGCCGTTTCTCACCTTCTTGAAGCTGTGAAACGAGAATGCACCGACGTTCATCCGCATTTTAACAATCCTTGACTTTCGCTTTCAAATTCTCCATCAATGACGGAGAACAGAATGCTTATCTACCGCTCTTTCGACCTTTCGTACGCACAGGTAGATCGATCAACCAATAATGATTTCGTTACCCGAAGATTTTCAACTTTGAAATCTTTTGCTGCGACAGCTTCGTTCAGTAAAAAAGATTAAGCGATCATCAGGGTTAGATTAATGTTTCCCAATGTAATTTAAATTCAATTAAAATTCACGATACTGCGTACACTTTTTTTTTTTATACAGACTTGTTAAATTATGATTGTTACATAGCTTTTCTGTATTACAGCTATTTATAATTTTATAGAGCCTTACAAACATTCTGACATTTCTGTCGGGAAAATCGATTATACCTCTTGACAAGAGTTTAATTTAAATACTACTTATATAACTTGGTCAAAATGTAATAATGATAATATATGATAAGATCAAGCCACAAAGCCCTTTCCATCGCGATCTTAATCTCACGTTGCAAAACACCGGAACGTTTCCGACTTTAGCACTACGCGAGAGACACTCTTAAACTGGACGATACCGACGCGAGACGTGCACCGAGAGTGGTCGACCGGTTCCTCGGCATCCGGCCGGATGACGAGGGAAGAGCGCCGCCGATCGATTTTCGTGGGGCGTACCGCGAGGGTCTTTCAAGACGTCTTTCGGGTAGGATGGTCGGCCAGCCACTGATCGAGATGCGTGCAGGTCCGAATACAAGCGAGCGTGAATCGTACGCGTGAGCGTGAGCATTGGGCGCGAGCGAGCGAGCGAGCGAGCGAGCG
>NW_017305997.1:118980-124701 GCF_001594115.1 Trachymyrmex septentrionalis | reverse complement strand
AGCGTGAATCGTACGCGTGAGCGTGAGCGTGAGCATTGGGCGCGAGCGAGCGAGCGAGCGAGCGGGTGCGTGTCGAAACACTCGCGCGCTTCTCATCCACCGGGCACGCATATTTCTAATTGAATCGCCGCTTGGAATGCCATTGTTCACCGTCGTACTCTTGTTTTCGTTACATCGCTCTCGATGAGCCGGAGGACCTTTAACCTTCCAATTAGCCACCAACGCTTTTCATCCTCTAACGCATCTCGGCTATAATAATGCATTTCGCGACGGCTAAATTTCCAGACCCCACACGCGAAAATCTCATTTCTTCTATAATGACCGCCTAGAACATTCATAATACATTTACGTGGTAATGAAGAAGAGATTTAAAAAAATCCATACTTCTTTTACCATCCACGATCCTTGGGATACTCGGCTGCGAGGAAGGAGATCTTGGTCACTGCTTCTCCGTTAAACAAGATAATGATGTTTGCGCGCGCGGGAATGAGTGTATGTATTTAAGCGGTACGACGAATTTAAATGGCAGAACGTCTGAAACTCACTGCCGCGTAAAGGCCGTGTCGTATATCTTCCATCTGTAATAAAGCGCTCAGGAAGAGCATCGTTCAAGAACGCCCGCGCAATGGTAATACACGAATGCACCGCCTGCGTTGGACTTCAACTTTTGTACAAGGAAGCGCGTCGTTAACAATGCCGGATTATTTTCGACGAACGTTCGACGCACATCGAAAGCACTTTTCCCTTGAAAGCTCGATTTCTAAAGGTTGTCAATTTGGAGAGAATTACAATAATAAACTGCAAATTTTTTTCTAAATAAATAAGATATTATCGCACAGAATGAATTTTCTTCTTCTTCTTCTTCTTTTTTTTTTAATTATTTATCCCAGCAGGCAATTAAATCTTTTATGCATGCCCTCGCCCTTCCACCAGCAGCATCGTTGATCTCTCACGAGCCCTATTATTAGATCCTCGTATGAATGTGCTCACCGTGGCGCACACGACAATGGGGAGAAGATTACTATGCGCTGCACGTGCAAGGGGTAAAATTGGCTCGTTAGCACGCGTGCTTTAATTCCCGACGTAGGGGATAAGATCATCTTTCGTTCATTAGTCAATCGTTTCTGTAACAATGACGGATCGATATGTCCACGTAATCGACATTTGCTCGCGATTATAGGTCTGTTTTCTGTGGCTGAATTAACGTACACCTCTGGAACTTAAAGTGAAATAAACATTTGTCTAATATATTTAGCGGCACAAAGGTCTAATGCAATCTGTAGGGTGAAGAGAAAAACATTCTAGTGCACTCTAGGGTGCGTTTTCATATGGCACTCACAATACTCGCGAGCATTATTTGTTCTTGTTTGACATTCGACAACAAGAATGAAACGATTTCGTGATCTTTTGCGAGCGTCAAGTGGGAAGAGGTAAACCATTGATTGTAATATAATTGTGTACACTAATGCCTAGTAATGCCCAAGTAATGCCTAATTTTCATATTCATTAATGCCTATTAAATATCCACAAATGCCCTAGTAATATTCTACAATATGTCCAATGAAATCTCTGTCAATAAAATACCTCTTATTATAATAGATTCTTAAAGTAGCAGCTCAAGTATAATGCTTAGTAATCTGTACACCACAATATCCTCAGCGGTTCATCCCTTGAAACGTACTACTAGTGCAGAAATAAAAAATAAACCTTATATTTTACACGAAGAAAATCCTACCGATAAATGTCCTGATTGAGACAATAATCAACACAAAACCGCAACACGTGTCCGGCCGCAAGTGTAGCGGGCTTCGCGAAATCCTGTTTGTCTAATCTCCTTTCTTCGATGCTTGCGACAATGAACGTGACGCCGATGACCCCCGTCTTACCGGATGTGTCTTTATCATACCAAGAGATACGATCCGATTCTTCCGCTCGATGATGACATCGCGCCGTCGCGCGCAGCACGACGTATTTTACCATGAATTGCCATAACTTGAATCGCTCGGAGAAGCTCTTGCACTTTTGCAGCTTCTCATTGAGAACGTTTATATCGCGACACGATTATCAACTCAATTTCATGTATTACAAATCAAACTAACCAAGAGTAATGAGTCTTTCTGCCGTGATTTTTTATTACTCTCCCACTTTCACTTTCATGGAATTGATTAACGTTTCAATGTAAAATTTTTCATTCGTAAGCTACAATAATACCAGCTAAAACTAAAAGTGACTCACTGCGTCTGATACTGACTGGCCAAAATATCGAGAACCGGTTTTTAAATAATTCATAGTAATGTTTGCGATATGATTTGTGATTTGTGCGATCAGGGTGAGCGTCTTTATTTTCGGGATAATTAATTATAATCTTAAGGTTTTCGATAAATTAGTTTTTCATATTCTCTATTTTCATTATTTCCTTTTTTTCGCTCATTTTTCTTTTTTCTTTCTCTTTCACTCTTTTCGAGTTTAATTCTGGTATTTAAATTCTCGAGGTAGAGGAGCTCGCCATGATAGGATAATTTTTATTCACAGTTTATTTATGTTTCTACCTCTGAGGAGGGCTCAAAAGTGAGCCGAAATATGTAAGCGCGTTTTAGTGAATAAAGAGATTTCACACTTCATAGATGTATTATTGACGTCTTCCGCGCTTGACTCCTACTGTCCGTATCCTTTCCAGTTCTTCAATTTGATGTCAAAACGACAGTTCGACCACTGCTTCTGTCCATGTGCGTTCCACGAGAATTTTCATCCTCCTTTCATTCCCGATTTCAGGAATCATCATTTCATAGGAACGCCATTCGTCCTGTAATCTACGTTGATTGATTCACATCTCTCGCGCGCCGATTTCGCCGTGCAGATTAGCGTCAGAATAAATCGCAGCCGCCACTGTACCTAATCCATCACCATCTTCTGCTCCGTTCTTCGCACGTGACACGAAACGCGCACCGTTATACGCTCGCGGCGCGATTTCGCGACCGCAATTTGGGAGAGAATTGCACAACTAATCGCGACGCGCCTCAGGCAATCTCGTTAAATTGTCAAACTCTACTACTCTGGATCGCGATCGTGCAACGGCGAAGGATCGAGTGTCGCGCGAAGGATAGCCTCCCGCAATTAATATTCATTACGACCTATCTTAACAAGGGACTCGATATCCGATTCGCGCGCTTCGCAAATACACCGGAAAATTACGAGACGTCTGAAATTAATGGAAGTTCCTCGCGCGGAGGCGCCCCGTATCGGCTATATATCGCTCCGTGTTCCTCTCGTAACACCGAACTCTCGCCGTACACGAACGCACACACCACCGCCAGATAAATATAACTCCGGCGAGACGGATTTTCGGGCCAAGGTCATCGTGCTGGTTCCGAACTGTCCGAAGTCGTTAAAAAATTGGTATTGTCCAATAGACGCTAAATATAATAATTAACCGATCACAAGTGACACTTTTCACAAGCATTTAACGGCTACGGTGTAATTTTGACGTCACCTAATTGATCGATTCGCGCGATCGGCCGCGACTGTCGCCTTTTCTCGTAGTGCTTATCGAGATTGCAGCGTGAAATTGCATATTGTGCATTTGTTCGCCGGTTCCATAGACTCACGCACAACCGACGTGCGTTTACGTGTGCGTTTCGTCACGCACATCCTGCAAATTGCAAAACGGCGGATGTAAATATTTTTACCGACGAAGAGACAACGACGCGACCCGGCTAATTAGAGGTTCTTCGAGGCGCGGAGGTAAGCTACGTCGAGCGGGAAGCCAGTCGGCTAATTTATTGGAAACTGCAAGATTGGTCCTGTCAGACTCGCAGCAAAAGGATATTTACTATAAATATATCTCGCGCTCACGGAAATGACAAAGAAAAAGCGAAATAAAGTAATGGAGGAGCGGGAAATTCGATTATCCTCGTCACTTCTCGTGAAAGGGTCACTCTTCTTTTAGAAAAGGACTTCTCACTATTATATATCATAATTATATTATGTTATAATTTCGTATATTATTTTTCAAGCGCGATCGAGATTTAATGTAATCGACTATAAATAATAAAATGAATAAATAGTCTACGTGTGTAATCCCATATTATGCTGTATGCACCGACGTTTAAATCAATAAATCATTACATTGTAGTAACAAGATAACGCCTTATTGAGAAATAAAGCCTTACTTATAACGTTATTATTGTTACAATTACTTTTTGCATACTCAGAAAAAAAAGACGTACCAGTAACTATAAATTTGTAGTCAAACGCCTCAACTATGTATTATAAAGTTCTAATAAGAACAATAAATAATATAGTAATAAAAAATATAGTAATATTAACCAACTATATGTATATATATATATATACAAATGGTTAATATTACTACATTTTCTTAATTTATTTAATTTATATTTTGTTCTTATTAAAACTCATATTTATTATTTATAAATCATTTATAAAATATATTTCATATTTTATAATTCATATTTGTTTGTCTAAACTAGAAAAATATAATTGTTATGCCTTATTTTTAAAAGTATTTAGTTGAGATGCTATTTCTCTATCAATTAATGTTATACAAATATTGTTGCCGTAACTATACTTTTATAGCGTTGAGTTGACTAGAATAGCAGCTATTACGAGTACTCTATAAAACTAGTTATATTGTAGATATTGTAATAATTGTCAATGTTACTACAAGTTTCTCCCAGTGCAGTAACGAATGGTTATTACAATTACTATTTTCAGTAACAAATAGGCAACGACATTATATATTTCCTTATTTGTAATTTAATAATAACGGGGTTACATTTTTTGAATAACGAAAACAAATATCGTTACTTTTATCGTTATTTTTACATGTATTATATGTATGAAATATGCATGAGTGAATTTTACAAGAATGGAGTGTTATGTTTGACCATGCTGTAATTAACCATAACCACTATGTTAGATCTCGTGTTGAAAATAAGTGACAAATGTCACTGTAAAAGAAATTATTAGAATTGATGAAACAATAATAGAAATTGTAACGACTCGTTAGTTTTTGAGTAACGATAATGGTAACAAATTATTTTTTTAAATAAACGAGTAATATAATAACGAGTCACTTTTGAGAAAAAAAAAGAATGGTAATAACGAGTTATAAAGTAACTTATAAAACAACTTTCTCAACTCTCTCTATGTAGTAGTACATTACAAATAAATTCGTAATAAATCCTTTTTATTGTATTTTTCAATTAACTTTTCCGCATTTGGAAGATCGCTATTGCAGCTACGATATTCGTTTCTGTTTATGATTACGGTACGCAATAACGTATCGACAAGAATTGCGGTGGAGTGAGTTCAGTATTTTACCACGGAGAGATGAATCTCATTGCCGGCTCGATGTATTCAATCGCAGTTCGATAGTTTATCTGTTTATTCGTACGTTTGACAAAACCCCTTAGCCCGTTTTCGCCAGAGCGTGAACACGAAATGTGTAAACCGACTGATCCGCCATTATATGATTACACGTGGTACGAGTATCATCGCGATCGTAACAGAAGTCTAAGCGGGTTCATCCCTTCGAACGATGCGAACGAGGCAAAGAGGACGAGCAGGCTTAAGTCTTCGACCTGCGTGTAAGCCCGTGTACGCGTCGATTCTTTTAAACCTCGTTAAGACCCGACTTAAACTTTAATTGAAAGTCTGACCCTGGCGACAGTCGGTGGACCTTTTTTCTGCTGCACAGAG
>NW_017305997.1:101143-118880 GCF_001594115.1 Trachymyrmex septentrionalis | reverse complement strand
AGAGAGAGAGAGAGAGAGAGAGAGAGAGAGAGAGAGAGAGAGAGAGCCTGTGATCAGACAGGATCATCAAATGTATGCAGAGAGAGATATAATAAAGATACTCAAGCTTGAACTATACAAAAATAAACGAGGTACAATGAAATTTACGAATACGATTTCAATGCTCGTTACTTGAAACCAACGGTGAAGTATGATTTAGTTCGTTGTTGCGTAAAACGGCGAACAATTACAATTCCAAGCGTTGCGCGGGATAACCATAAATCCGACTATAAAGTTATCTGCGGCAAGATTTATAGCTATTTCTCTGACATATTGTGTGTTACGAGAAAGGTGAAAAGATCGCGAAACTATATATATATATATATATATATATATGTACGTACATTTATATTATATATCGCCGCGAGAGATATTCGGAGCGCGACGGAGACTGGCGTCCTAGTTACGTGGCCCAACATTATCGATCTACCCATCCGGTATACATGCCGAACCTTGTCGTTGACGAAGCCCCCGGTGTGTGACTCAGGGGAGGATATACTATGTGTACATACGCAGAAACGTGCCTCCCATATGTGCATATGTACACACGCGAGATGCGCTCGCAGCATTTCCTCCCACTCGAGAATTCAATACCATACCGGCGCGGCGAGCCGCTCGATAGTTGGATACTGGACGACTATGTTTTCGAGAGGAAAAAGTCTCGTGCTATCTCTTGCAAAGCTAACGATGGGTAGCTCTCGGCTCTCGGCACGCACGATTTACACACGCTGCGTACAGTCGGAAATATAATGTACAATAAAAACGAATGTATATGCACGAGGATGCGAGTATCATTAAATGCGAGTATCATAAATGCGCGACGTCGCCATACGTGCAATTATGCGAATTGTGTAAAATCATGCGGCGAGGTATAGACATTCGGATGTAGACGCGGAACGAGTTTATTTTCTCAATTTCGAGTTGTGTCGGAGTTGAGTTCCTTCGCGGAAACCTCACAAGGAAAGATGATCGAATATGAGCGAGAAATGTCAAGCTATGCTGTTAGGTTGCGAAACAGTGAATGTGTTTGAAACGAAATTTACGTCGTTATCGAAACTCGGAGAACGGCAATTACCTGAATGAGACACGTCGAATGGCGAACTGCGGCATGATGCGCGATTTACCATTTGCGTACAGGAATTTGCGCGGCGTCGCGCAAACGCGTTTATTAACGTTTGGCCGCCACGGCTGCGGGCGATGGTCTGAAGTAGACAAGTGGCTCGCGATAGACCTATTATGTCCCCCTTAAGTACAGCTGCGAGTAGACGCACGCACGTTCGCCAAGGTGTGGACGTACACACGCATTCGAGATGCGTCTTCGCGCGAGGCATAAATTCACTCTCGATGAACCCGCCTGATCGACCCCCTTCAGGAAGGTACAATTATAGTGGATCCTTCGTACTTCGTCACGAACGCAAATCATCCAGCAGCAGCACGGAGTAAACAAACCAGTAATATAAGATCTGTGTTCCCGGAAAAACGGATTTGCTCGAGTATCTAAAAATTTAGCGGGGTACAGATTTGAAAATAATCTTGGGCCATTAAAATAATTATGTTTAAGTATAACAGAATGCTTGATGATGAGAAGAAGTGCTGGAAAAAGTTTCGACGTTCTAGCGACCAGCTCAAACATCCCATATGTAATTATTTTGATGGTCCAGTAAAATTATTTTCAGATTTGTATCTACAATAGAGTTAAATTTTTTGACACTTCAGCAAAATTGTACTTTTTTCATGTTCGTGCTGCTTACACCTTTTGCATCTAAAACGTCCGCTTTCTGTCTCCTAACGCACAAATATATATTTATCTCGTTTTAATTGCAAAAATTTTTAGGGAATTCAAGCAGAACGGACAGATCTATAATTAAAGCAATTTTTTTAACGTATTGCAATGAATACAGACACGTTTGGAAGAGAAATCTCTGTTAAATTTACGCGCAATTTATGCGATTGTTTACAAAATAAAAACAAAATTAACGTTCCTTCTCTCTCTCTCTCTCTCGCTATTACGAATGCAATTTCTCTCATTTCGTATGCATGTCCTTTTTCCGGCTCACGGTCCTCAGAAAATCCGTTGCTCGCGTATAACGTAAGCGCAGGTTGAAAAGACCAGTTAAAAAATTAACATGCTAATCTACCCCGCTCGTAGGCGTACGAGAGACCAAGTTAACGCGCGGTCGATTGCTCTTGCGAGCTCGTTAATTATCTCCCTGCAAAACTACCGCTAGGAAAATAAAGTGGCTAGCGTGAACGGCACCTTACGTTGGCTAGACACGAGAGACGCTCGGTATATATATATATATATACCGTACGTGTTCCGTCACGGAACGCACCCGTCCTCATGTATTGCGGATACGGAGCTTGTGCAAAGCCAGAGGAATAGAACGCCAGCCAGAGCGTGTCGCATTGTCCGCTGACTCGGTGATACACATTCGTCACTGAGGAACCGTTGCGCGAGAAAAATTCATAAAGGAAACGCACGGCTCGCTGCACCAGCGTAGAACACACAATGGGTATGTTCAATGGATAAAGAGCGTCCGATACGGCACGAACGGACGATGGTCAGATGTTAAGTACTCGTTTCGCGGTAACGCTACTATGAAACGAGCAGCAGTAATATTTCTACATTAATATATTAATGTAACTACGCGAACGTCTATTTAAACATTAATTTTAATACGCAGTTCAGTCGGTTTTAATCCCGATTTTAATTTCGCCTGAAATACGAGTATACAAATTTAATTTGCAATCTCTCGACATGCGTAAAGCATCAATTTTAATTAAATTGTAGACTCAGCGTTTTCGAGCAAGCACACAAAGCAGGTGAATTGTGGCGATAAAAACTTTCGACAGTAAATATCATATTATTCCGGATTGCACGAGCGGATTTCAGATTGAATAAGTAAAGAAACCGAAAATTACATTTTCGAATTATTTCGGGACAATAAATGAATGTAATCTCTTCATCGGACACGTGATTCGTTCATACCGCCGTCATTCGCGCCGCAAGATATTATTTATTCTTTGTATCACGGGAATACAGAGTGTAATATCTTTTTAGATACGTTCGTGTTTTGTAACCAGAATGCGAGTGAACGAAATACATTATAGAAGTGCCTGCGGCGAGTTAAGCTTCTCGAGGGACCCACGGAAATACGAGGTACTGCGACACGCTTCCATCTCTTATTGAACTCTATAAAAGCCTTCGGACGAGTACCGAATTTCGTAGAGAGCACGAAATGCTTTTGTCGCGTTTTTTGTAGCGCGGAAAATTGTCGCGGGGAGAATAAAATTCTTTATTAAAGAACTGCGACGTATAAATTCCATTCTCTCGCGACGTGACGCGCTTCGTCATTTTCCATTCCATTAATACGAAAATCCTATCTATATCCTATTAATACGAGAAATGTTTTTCACGAAACGTAGCGAATCAATTTTCTTTATTATAATTAATAGGATTTCGAATTCAGCGCTACGAAACAATCACAAACGACCACGCGAGTACAAACGATAAAGAATCTCTCGGCGCACAGGCACACTCACTCACTCACGCAGCGCAACGTCGTCATCATCGTCTCTTTGTCCGCGACAATGCACACCTAAAGCGACGACTTACCACGTGAGCTCTATGATGCTGATGGTGCATAGTGTGATGATGATGGTGCCTCTTCTCCTTGGTGTGATGCTTGGCATGGTGCTTGCTGCCTCGGTGCGGAGGATAAGTGTGGTAAATCATGTTGACGCCGTAGCAAGGTGGCTGGCGTCACCTGACCTCGACAATGCCGCACTTGGAGACACTCATCTGCTGGCCGCCGCCCTGATGATGACCAGTCGTCAGGCCGGCCGCGCAATTCCCCGGCGTCTTTCTCGACACCGACGTCGCCGTCTCGGCAGGCGACTTTTCGTTGTCGTTCCGCGTTGGATCTTCCAAAGTCATATCACCCTCGTCGTCAATATTTACGGTGAACGCGACGCGATGATGAGGCACCAGCTTGACAGTGGTACCGATCGGCGTCACCGTAGTCGCCGGATCGAGCTTCACCAGGGCGGCTTGTAATTCTAGAGCGTCCATCTTCGCAAGAATACACAACGCTCTCCTCACAACGATCTCACCGAACTGAAATTACCTCTCGTTATCACTCGGTCTTATTGATCGTTCCAAAAGAAGTCTTAGTAACAAATTCTCTCTCTCTCTCTCTCTCTCTCTCTAAGGTGACATTTCCACGATTTCTCCGGGTTTCGTAGGACAAACTGAAAGCTCCATCTGATGGAGTAATTGGTCCAATGTAAATTGATCGAAGATATTTCTATCTCGCCATTGAAATCTTCGACGAGTCAGACCTCCTTCCGTAGAGTTTCACTCGAGGACGTCGTGAATAATTTTGATTTATCGAGATTCTTCAGCGTCGTATCACATCGAACCATCACACACGAATGTTCGCCGTCTTCGTGCGATAAAGAAGGCCGCTGATCGCGTCTTGATGTGCACTCAAAGATATTTCAGACTACGTAATAATAATTTATTAAAGGTCTTCTGCAGTTTTCTCATGAATTATCTACACATTTTAGAATTGTCCCCCCAAAATTATTGGTGTGTTAGAATTAGAAAATATTTGGAATAATTTCTAAAGTACCCTTCTGAAATTTTTGAAGATTTATTAATAAAAAAAATATCAAATCAAACTAAAAATCTTATCGTTTATTTTAGTGATTTGATATTTTTGAAAAACATGCGCTACGCAGAGAGATAATCAGTTTCGAGAACATCTTACGAAAAACAAAAAAGCAAAGTTCTCGCGATCGACTCGATTGTGCATCGATCACGCACGCACGTCGGTCTTTACGTGTTACTAATTATCGCGTAATATCGACCTGATTACACTTGCGATTTTTTTCCTGCGATGGAAACGTGCAAAGGAAATGGCAGTTTTCTGCCTGGGAAGTGGAGTCGTTATATATTGACGGGGGCAGCTATGCGGCCTCCGTCATGGTCATTATCCGCGGATCACGAGGTCGCGTGACCGTCTTCGTTACATGCTGATAAACGACGGTTCAGTCTGTCGCGTCTACTGCCAGCCACTGCTTGTTTTATTGTGCTAATCCGCTAATCACCGCAAAGATACCACAAATGCAAATTTGCGGCTAGTACACCATTAGACATACTCTAAATACTGCTATTTCACAGGTAGATTTAGGAGACAATCTGATGGCTGAGCTCACTCACAGACCTTCTAATAAGAGTTTAAACATGAAACAGCCAACAGTTTCGATTGGTCTATCATGTTTCAGCAACTTCCGAGAAAGAGAGAGATTTAGGCCACTATTCTGTATTTTTTTTTCACGACAATGTCGGAATCGTAACTGTTGTGCAATTTTTTTATTATGTATAAAACTTGCGCAACGACCTGTTAAAAATTACAGAATAAGGCCGGAGAGAGAGAGAGAGAGAGAGACAAAGATAAGAAAATGATAGAAAGAAATGTCCTTCTCTCTTGCTAAAAATCTCATCGTATCTAGACTTCTATTAAGGAGTCTATAAGCTCACCGATACAAAAAATAAGCAAGAATATTAATCCGCAACTGCACTTTTCATATTCAAAAATTTCCCTTTAAAGAAATTCAGAAGCTCGAATATAGCATCTACGTGTATAGTCCGTATCTTTGTGTGTAAGAATATATATATATATATATATATATCGAGACTCGTTGATCCACTCGCGCGCTAACCTTTCCGATGGAAATATCTCGCAGGCGAGTTCTTGGATTGGTACATGAAAGTAAAATGCGAGTTTACTCCTCGGTATTCGATTTGGTCATCTCCAAAGAATGACGTCAGTGCTGCACAAAGTGTCACTGTCGAGACGGGAAAATATAAACCTGTCCGTTTCGTTTATTGTTATATCTGTATTATTTTCGTTTTATAAACCTGTTTGAATATAGATATGTTTCTTTATATATCGAACTTGAGATTGCTTCCTGAGATCGAAGTTTCAAGTTGCTCCTCGAGATTGAATTTCAGTTATCAAAAATATTAATGATATACATAGATCGAACGGGAGAATGAGGGAAAGAAGCAAGAGAGATAAAGAGAAAGAGAGAGAGAGAGATGCTCTTTTCCTTTACATTATTGCAATTATTAATTGAAATCCTTTCACAACCGAGATATTACAGTTCCCACGTTTCGAAAGCCTGGAGGCTTTCTTTACGCACGTGGGACGTAGCCGATCGATGAAAAAGCTAAAGGGCGGAATAAAGGGGAGTGCATCGGGCTTTGTTTGAATCTGCAGATTCGCGCACGGGGACGGATTTCCTGTTATGAGGCAGCGGCCTCTCATCGCAGCGTGATTCATATCCTGACACGTCTGGCGATGCTCGGCTAGGGGGCAAGAAAATTTGCATACAGCAGTCTAAGAGGTGGACGTCCGTGTATCCGTGTGCCGTTGCTCCTTTTGGGAAAGAGTCGTCTGTAACCCGAGACTCTGAGAGAGACTCGCGCGTATCAGTGGGTGGATCATCTATATGTCGCTCGAGAGAGAGAGAGAGAGAGAGGACCACACGAGGTGTACGGTATCAAAGATATACAGCGGTGTCAAAGAGATGCGGCAATTGCGGAGCTTACGCGTTTCAAAATCCAAAGAGGAAAAGGTCAAACGACCCTTTCTCGGTCATCGAAAATTCGCGCGATAAAATGTATATGTTGTTTTAAAAAATATATTTGCTTTACATATTTTTACAATTTTTTTTTATTTTACCTTCTATTTGAGTCTTGATTGTCCGTTTGATTTTATCTCTAATTTGAAGGTAAACTTTAGACTGGAAATAAACTGAAAAATTAATCATCAAAAATATAGACGAGATTAGTAGAGAGAGAGAGAGAGAGAGAGAGAGAGAGAGAGAGAGAGAGAGAGAGAGAGAGAGACGAAACCCGATTTTCAAACGCGATTCGACCTGACAGTTTTCGCGGTAGAACTGGTTCCGGCTGACGAGCGAAAATCCGAAGAGAAACAAGAGGAAGAAAAAACAAATCCGCCTGGTCGCATTCGTGCATTGAAGCATATTTTGTAAAATCCTTAAAATATTCACGCAAATCTCAAAGCCGCGATTTGCGGAGAGAATTACAAATGCACGCCGCGTAAGATTGGCGGCGCGGTGGAGGCGATTGTCGCCTCGGCGGAAGGGAAAAAAAGTAAACACCCATTTTACAGAGCTTTATCTTACTTTATGCTCGCGCGCGACCGAAAGTCGCAGCCGCAGGTATTCGCGGGAGGAATTTCAAGGGCGCTGCCGCCGAGTCAGCCCGAGTCTCGCCTCTCGAAAGGACGGTCAGTGCACTGTCGAGATCCTTTGTGCAAAATCGGGGGCCAGCGGTACACACCTAAATCACGTTGGCGAGGCATTGAAAGCTATTAGGACGCCATGAACGCCCACGAAACTGCGGGTTCTTCGATGAGAAAAGATCAGCGTCTTGGTTCGCGACGCGCCTACCTGCCGTCATTGTTTCAACGACACGACAGAGTACTTTGCATCCGCCACAGCTTCTATATGTGAAGGGCGACATATTACAGTGTACTTGGTTGTTACGATAGGTACTGCGAGAAACGGTCGACTGACTGGTATCGTCGACCGGCTCATAAAATCGTCGCAATTCTGCAGCATCCAGTCGCAAACAAAGAACTCGAGAGTCGTACGAAACAAGCTTCTTGTTGGGTCTCGCCAAGATTACTTAAAGCTGGTACTTAATACCACTTTACAGCTAGGATCTGAGTGAGGTGACGGTTTTATTGCCGCTGATAAAGTAATGGGTCTAGGTGAAGTTGTACGATAGAGTTATCTACTACTCGAATCTCGTCAGAAGAAACTTTCCGAGCCAAGAGAGTTTGCGACGTGAATATTCGCATCACAGAAAATATATTCGAAACAACACTGTACAAAGTATCTATTAAGATCGTGATACACAACAATTAGGAAATAAACAGTCACGCTAGATTTTTAGTCTTTAAATAATGCATCAATATTATTGCGTTGAAAATGAAATTCGACATGTAGTTTGCAGGATTGGATACGGTATATAAATTCACATCCAATTATTTAAGCACTTAAAGATTCCGACGGATCATTTAGAGCTTTCATTTTCTATTAAGTGTATATTCAAAATTCTGCTTCGGCAGTGTGCCGAATCGTGAGAACTCGTGCGCGACCAAGAAGCGATGACTGGCACATCGTGCGTTTCGCAGAACGGATCTTGAACCGGGCGCTGGACAATGACTCTCGCAGCGTTTAAAACGCCACGACCTCTATATCGTCGTGAGAGAGGTGAAGAAGTGTGAGGACTCACAATAAGAAGAGGAAGAGGAAGAGGAAGAAGAAAAAGAAGAGGCGAAGATGGTAAAGAGAAAGAGAAGAAAGAGACACGGTAGCCTCGTTCGCTCCTCGCAGTCATAATGACAACGTTACTATCCGTTATTATCCTGTAACTAACTCGGCGTCAAGCTACGGATAATCAAAGGGCGTGGAGGCTGCAAGGCGGGTACGCATGCACTCGCGCAAAAATACCGGAAGTTACTCCCAGAGTCCGGGCATCGGTCAGATCATAGATGATAAAGTCGTAGCGGGAGACTTTGCACTTAACGGCGGGAAAACTGTTGGCCGATACCGCCGGGATTCGATCTCGCGTTGCCGTTAATCTCCGGGGAATGTGACGACTCATTGCGAGGATGTGATCCTCCCCATTAGAAGATAATCTAAAGAAGATCAACACGACCCGCTCGCGCGCGCGTTGTCGTGTATTCGATGACGAGTTAAAAAAAAAAACAAAAAACGCGGGCGACATTAAAACAACTAATTACTCCCTTCGGAATTTTATTCTGCATAACAATCAGGTGAAAATTGCGAACGCAATCCGAGAGCTGCGGTCGCACATTTTCGTGACGTGCTCAAAACGGCCATGCGTTTGTACGGCGTGAGTAAAAAAGACAGAAGAAGGGAGAAAATAAAAGGCGGTGCCGTGGAAGCGAGATTACATTGTGGATTTAATTAACGCGGTTTCATTCGTTTTTCAAGCCCCACTAGACCGACCTATCCCCCGTGGGGAACGCCCGCCGTACCCTCGTTTCCTCCGTACACAGGAAACCGTCTCGTAATTTCTCATTAATCAATTAAGCGCAACAGTATAATGAAGTTTATTAACGGACATCTATAAAGTGCCAGGTTATTTAAGATGGTATGCCGCGACGCAGCCCTCCCCCCCCCTCCCCCTCCCCCGTCGTATCTCGGGACTGATGTACCGCTAAGTTGCTCGCTCGCTCGAGCAATTATGTACAGTGATAATTCGAAGTTATGCGACGTCTCCTCGCTGCCGTATCCTTAATACGTTTCCCATTACGCTATGCCACGCTGCAGCCGCTCCCACGTTGTGCAACAGCTGAAATACTACGCGTGCGGAGCTTTAGGAAAATATAAATCGTGATGAAAATACTAAGTTTGCCAACGCCCGGGTAATTTTCCATTAGACTCCCTCTCTGCATATACATAGAACAAGTTCACCATAAATTTCTTTCGAACAATTAATTCTTCGTACAGCTCGAGAAAAGTCGAGGCGAGGCGATTGGTGCTCTACTATTCACGACCCTGCCGCGATTTCATGAAATTGCAATATCGAGTGAGACACGATTCCGTCCCCGTCCCTCCATCGAGGAAGTCCTTAAAAGCTACGCGTGATAGTAGAGAGTCAGGAACCTCAGCCACCGGTATACGTATGCTCGAACCGAAGCGGAGCTCGATTACGCGATTAACGTCGGCATCGCACGAAACATCGATATTAATAAAGGGGGATGTGAGCAGGAAGCGATTGGTGGGGTGTACTTTCGATTAGCCCCCGCCGCGGTGTTCACGGTTAAACACGAGTACAGAGATGAGGGAAGGGGGAGGGCAGGAGTTAACCGCCCGTTATACGTGGATGCTTGGTAACGATGGGTGGAGGTCGCAGCAGTTTTTTTCATGTTTTTTTTCACCTCCTTTTCTCCTTGTACCCTTTTCTGATGCGGCGCGGCAGCGACTTGGCACTTAAGTGGGGTTACATGATGGGGGTCGCTTGTTATTGCCACATAATATCGGTCGCCACGTAAGTGCTTTTTCATGAAGCCGTTGCTGCTGCTGCTGCTGCTGCTGCTGCAAGATTAGTCCGGTAACAGCGATAATCGAGCAATAACGAACTCTGCAGGGCTGTACCGTTTCTCTCTTATCCGTCCAGACTATCTATAAACTACTGCGATTCTTTGTACTTTTATCCCTGCAGCGAACCGTTTTAGATGGCATACACCGGCAACCTTCGGCGCACCTAACAACCCTTTCGATATCACGTTTATTCTCGCCGAAGGGCATGACCCATTTCAGATTTTCTACATCTTGTAGAACCGTGACGCGCGCCAAAGAACAATCCATTTATTATTTCACGCATAATTAAAAATAACTGTAAGCTGTGGTATTGCAAAATATCATTAAAATATTTCATTAAAATTTAATCTTTAAAGAACGGAAATCTCTCATTAAAATACAGCTTTTCCTAAGTAAGATTTATTATAATTCATTATTTCGTCGTATTTCTTGCTTTAAAGTATGACATTATTTTACCGCCAGTGGCTTTTAAGTGGCTTTTCTGTTCTGTAAAGGTTAAACAGCAAAATTTCGTTCGAAATTACTTTTAATATTAAATTAATTGCCGTTTAAGAAGACAATCAGTAAAATTAATCTAAAACAAATAAAAGAACATAAAGGTAGATATTTGTTTAAAAAAAAAAAATCAACTATCGGATCGTTTCTTTAAATCTTGCATGCATAGAATAATTTTGTTGAAATCTAAAAATTTAGATACAAATCTAAAAATAATTTTTTTAGACCATCAAAATTTTGATAGTTTAACAAAATTATTTTCAGATCTATATCAAGCTAAATTTTTAGACACTTCAGCAAAATCGTTCTTTTCGTGTGAAGAAAAGCATGGAATGGACGCAATTCAAACGTCGATAACATTGATAAGGTACGACGAGTGGTTTCTAATAAGTGGCAACTGCCCAAGGAGTTCGAATGGAAAAAATCAGTGAAATCGAATGAAGAAAATGCGTTGGGTATTACATAAAATTGAAATGGTGAAAAAATCATAAACCGCGTCCACGGAATTCAATTGAGTCTTTGACTTACGGATCGCGTTCGTAATGGTTGAGAATATCTATCATCTAAATTGATTTTTATTGAACGTGTATCGCGTGCTCGATAGAAACAGAAATTCAGCACTTAGATGTTGATAGGTATTGTTGATGCAATGATAATACGGCAAAATGATGTTGGATTAAGTTGAAGATAACAATATCAAGTTATCAAATAAAATCATAACACGTGTAAGAACATGCAATACCTTTACTACACCGCTAACATTGATCGATAATAATTTTGTTAAATGAGTAACTTTGATTCATATGTATTTTTTATGTTAATTCTGAAAATGAGATTAACATATTTATCCTACACGCTCCAATTTTTTTGTAATCAATATATCGCCTTTTAAAAATGCACACATTTTGAACAACAGCTCGTTGTAGAAATTTTTAAATTAAAATGATATTTATTTTTATTTGAAGCTTTTTATAATTAAAAAAAAAATTATATTAAATTTAGCTATGAATCATTTATTTAAATTTAACAGAAGAGATATTCTAAACAGGTAGCGGAATTTTTAAATGCATGTTATTTGTACTCAAAAACCCTGACCTTATAAATTTGGCAAATAGATTTAAAACGAACGCGAAAAATACTATAAGAAACATCCTATCGGACAAATTTAATATAAGAAAAGTGAAATTTTATCGATTAGTGTAATGTAGTAGAATATAATTCTATAATACTATTTAGGAAATACATATATGTCCGCGTCAGAGAAAGGCGTATTTCCGCGTGTCACTTTTCTAAAGCTCCGATAAACGTTCGGAGGAAGTTGGCGATGCTGTAAACACACCATAGTTTATATCCAAGCGTGAGTTTCACAACCGCCGGCGGACATTCACTTGCGATAACTGCCGCATCTCGATTGCGCAAGACGATTTATCGATTTTCGAGGTAGTTCAGTTTGCGATTCAGCGGCCGAAATGGCTCTCTGCGGAAGTATTTCTCGATCTTTTACGACGTATTCCACGATAGTTGCGAGATAGACTATTCCAACTGGAAAACTTGGACCCCAGTTGCGTAGACTCGTTCTCGCTCTCTCTCTCTATCTCTCTCTCTCTCTCCCTTTTTATTAATTAATATAGCAAGGAAAAATAAACACTTGAGAGCTGCTCGCTGCTCGTGAAGATAATATGCAAAAGGAGAACGATAAGACGTCACAAAACGGCGGAGACAAACTGTATCCATTTGCGACAGGTAAAGGGATTATGGCGGATCTCATATAAAAGCCCGACGAAATGCCGCTCGATGGAAATTCTCGGGCTGTATTTTTCACAAATTCCGAGGACTGAGATACTTGTAAACTATCCATATGTATAACGAGATGAAACGATCTTGTCTCTGTACTGTAATTTAAAATAATAAAAAATAAAATTCTAATTAAAACTCATAATAAAATAGAATCTAGATGAAATAAAAATCTAATTAGAACTCATACTTATAATACGTAGGAAGTAAATAATTATAACGCATATAAATATAGAACAAGTGACGCAAAAGGCGTTCTAGCTCAAACAATTCTACGATGTAATATCAAGCTAGAGGAAGAAGATCGCGTGCACTTTATCGCGTACACGTGTCAAGAACGAAGATAGCCTACCACCGCGGCAGTTTACTTCGCACTGTAGATAGAGCTTCAATACCGAACGGCGGGCGGCGAATCAACCTGATTTACATCGCGTAACCTGTGGATCTCCGATCGGGGGGATGGAACCGGGTGAGGAATTGATGTCGCCGCCGCACGTAATGCATATTCCTCTGGCAAACCATTTTTTCCTCTTTACACCTACGCTCTGTCAAGGTCTCGGCACGAAGAGAAACATCTCTCCGACAACGCGAATTCCCTAGAGAGATTTTTTCTCTGAGGCCGAACGCGAGTTATACTTTGCAACTTGGGTTGCAAAGATAAAAATATTTGAAATGCTAAAGTGCTTAATTCCTTGCTTTCGACGACGCAACGTGGGTGATATTCTACAGGCAGTTTATTTTACACGCCGATCCTTTCTATCGCGCTCTATCTCGCCTCTTCCCATGAGAAACCAATTCACGGCCTACGCCGATCTCGCACCTAATTCCGTTCCTTTGAGCTTCCGTATCGGGCGTACCTGGACCCGCCTGTTGCGCCCGATTCGCGAGTCACGACCGATCGATCGCCGACCGATCAGCATCGGTGCTGAACAATAAATCAACCACCAGCCGGGATTTGCTCGAGCATGGCCAATAAACACGCCCGGTTAATGATTTATCACGGCGGTGTATCCGACATGCATGTGCACTGTTCTCGATCGATGTATTCGTAAACCGTTCTCCGATCTCTCTCTCTCTCTCTCTCTCTCTCTCTCTCTCTCTCTCTTTTGCGTGGTCGGAGCCATACTAAAATTCACCGAATCACACGTACCATAATGGACGACAATAAAATCAGCCAATCGAAAAACGCGATTTCAACAATATTAAATCTACCTGTAATTTCAGCGTGGAAAGGGTTTCTTACATTTATAAAAGTTTCATATTCGTTAGATATTATTTCGAAATTTTTGTCTCCCTATTCTGAATTGCTGTTCTCATTAAATAGAATTCAAATACAATTTTTTACCATTTTTTTCTCGTGACACAACAGACAATACTCGGAACTTCATGGTACGTTTCACTGCAAGCATTTGTTGCAAATTTTAATCGCATAGTATTCCTCTAATTTTCTTACGGATATTTAATAGCTAACTTATAAAGCTTAACTACGAGTGTGATCTAAATATTGCGTCTGTTCAAATATAATAATGTGAGCACGGATGATTCACTTTACGCAAGACAAGGGTTAACACTTTAATTGTCCTTTTGGAACTTTCATTAGTCAAAGAAATGTTTTAAGAAACCCTGCTACACATATTCGTTTCTCTAGACTGAAAAAAAAATTTATTCAACTAACTGGACGCATTTAATTGTTTGCAGATTTGATTAATTCAACCAATTTTATTTAATCGAATTTAACGTCGTAGTCTGCTTAACATTGAACAGTTTGTTAAGCAGACTACGGTTGAATTCGATTAAATAAAATTTGTTGAATTAATCAAATCTGCAAACAACTAAATGTGTTTAGTTAGCTGAACAAATTTTTTTTTTCAGTGCACCGAGACATCTACAGAAGTTTTATTTAAATTCTTGCCTTTGAGAAATCAGATGTCGCACCTATTAAAATAGAGAAGAGAACGAAGAATATCATTTTTCACATTTAAAAAATTCTCATGCTCACACTACTCGATTTCTGATATAGCACGTCTACAGCGTCTGAACAGATAAGACAATTCTGCATTTACAGATCACGTTTTTCTTTCTCGCCAATAGTTCCGTTTGAGTCATTCCCAGGCATTCGTATATATTCGCGCTCGCCACCTGGGCTCTCTCTTCTATCGCAGGCGTCATGATCGGGCCCCAGGACTTTTACGCGCTCCTCGAGTGTATTTACGAGCAAGCTTGAACCTGGACCTATGGATGTGGAACAAGATTCCGGGTATTAAGTTGTTGCGAGAGCGAGATGCCGACGACGTGAGCGATCGATCGATCTCGTCGAGGGCGAAACTCCGATGTCTCGCGACAGACGAAATGTGTCCCATGTCGATTCTACGAGAACGTTCCATTTCGTTCCGGTATTTGGGGAATGATTCCGAAAAATACTGACGAGAGAAATTACTGTTTGCACCGAAAATTCATCAAGTTGTCATATTTCTGCATTATCTCAATTCGCTGTTAGAATCTATCTTGCTCACATAATATAAAATTGTAAAACGTATAATATGCCATTGTATAGATAATATATTAAGTGAGATACGCTCTTGATACTTAATCTATTTACGATATTGAAAGTAATCGATTAAATCGCTGAGAAATACTCGTAGAATTCCGATGCGCTTCTCTATTTTATATTATTTTATATCAACATGTATTTTTCAAATGTGTGTGTGTGTGTGTGTGTGTGTGTGTGTGTGTGTTGTGTGATTATAGATGATGGCAAAGTTTAATCTGTGACATCGACAGATTTGTATCCCATGCAATTTTAATTAAAGGCCCGTAATCCGTCTGTAATTACATGCGGAATTAAGCGGACGATAGGCGCTTAATTGGTTTAATTGTTAAAATAGAATTTACATTAGTGCTTTATAAATTTTCGCTCTCAGCCATGTGCGACGATAAAAATGCGGATCTTGCGCGAACAATTTATTAAGCAGTAGTAAATACGGCGATTATAGCGCATCGATGAAAGGCTTTATGCGGTTGGCGGAGTACATTTTATAAAATAAAGAGCGCTATTCGGAGTATTATATCGTATTATGGCTCATTAAATCCAACAGATAGTAATCTCCGTTCGTATCGCATTCGAAATTTCAGTACTTTCCGCTTTGTATCAACGTTTGTGCCAATTTTCTTGAAGAAGATGTAGTGCAGTTATTCCCTCTATTCTTTTCTTCTCTTTTGAGAAATTAATTTACACTCTCTTGCGCTAAATCAGAATAAAAAGAATTTAAAAAATTCGTATACATTTTAGCTAAATATGTTCAAATGTGCTCTCATTGATTTTTTTTCTGGCCGTCAAACGAGGCCACGAAGATTATTACGAACCGTTGGTCACGGCTGCAACGTGATCGCTATAGACTTTATGAATCGTTAGTAGATCGTCGCGGATTGTCGACCACGCAAGTCTCCCACACGCGATCGCACGTGCAATCGAGCCGATGTATGCAGAATCGCGTGCATATATTTCCGGAAAAATATTTCCGAGATAGAGGAAACCTATCGATGACGCGACTAACAACGAGAAGCAATTATTTATTCATGCTGATCCGTGCTATCTATTTAATCGAAAATGTAATTAATTTTCTTACTAATATTTTGTTCGAATACTTTTTCCTCTGGTATTTGATGACAATGTAAGATCTTTTTTCTGTCGAAAGAGTTTACTTTTCAAAACTTTTCGATCATATTAATCCAAACTACACGATCGTGTGGTAAATTTGAACAAACGAGCAGTGTTAATCTGCCATATTAATCGACAGTTACATCTATTATTTCATTAATTGAGAATAATTCGATGATTATAATTACGGCATATCGAATGTCGAGTCGAATTGCGAGTCATTCAAATCTCGTTGCCATATATGTCATTACTCAATAATGGGAACCTACAGTTTCCAGAACTAATTTGCAGCTACTAGGTCATTCAAGAGACGCATGCTGTTTGAGTACAAAGCGGCACATGTCTCTTGGACAATTTAATCAAACTGATGTGTAGTCAAATAAACGCGACACACTGTATGTGAATTCCTACAAATACACACGGACTCGCATACACACACGTGACGAATTCTCAAACTTGTTAATTTTTAATTATTACACGGTAATATACTTTTATTACTTGACCAAAGCTAAAATAATTCCTTCTCACGTTTTAAGAAGCTTCCTCGGCAGGTGATTTGCACTAAAAACTAAAACGGGTACCCGCTCGATGCGAGAACCGACTCGGCGAACTCGATTACCGTGCCGATTCGCGCGTTATGTACTTTCTCCCGTCAGTCTCGTCTTCGACATAAAGTAGTAGTAAAACGGACACAATGGGAAGGAAGAAAAAAAAAAGAAGCGCACGAAGGAGTCTGGTAAATGGTTTCGCACTCGCGCTTTCCCGCCGGCAATGGCTTCTCGCGAGGGTCGCGTCGCGATGCCGATCGTAAATCGAAGGCAGCGAAGTCAAGGGTCAAGTCCTGGTGTATGAAAATTGCTCGGTGGTACTCCTGTCCCTTTTTCTCTATTTAATAACTTTCGAGATTTAATGGAAAGTAAAGGTAAAATCTCATTAACTGCACAGCTACAGCCGATGCTGCAGTCGCAACAACCGGCCCACCGTGCGAGATCGAAACACAACGGTGCCGTCGACCGATTTCAAACACTCCTCGCACACTTTTACCCCGCTCGACCTTTCCTAATTCCTCACGTCGACAACTTCCCCGAAACTTCTCTCCACCACACGCGCGCGCGCGCGCGCGCAAACACGTTTCGAGAACACTAGACGAGCTGTACACCACCGGTAAATAGGCAGAAAAACGGACTGGCTCTCTCGTAAGAATAGCGACGAGAGCGCAACACACGACACACACGTCGGCGACAATAATGACGGCGACGGCGACGGCGAAGCGCACGTTCGCGAATCCGGAGAGCACGACGACTCCGGCGCACGCTGGACCACCCTCGAAGCGCGCCCGCGATTCTGCGACTCACCCTCCGTCTCCCGCTCGCTCGCTCACTCGATCACTCACTCACTCGCACACCCAGTCCGGCGTTATACCACCCTTGCCGGGTCCTCCTCCCTGTACCCCGTGCCTTCCACCTCCCGCTGGAACGAGGGAGTTCTCGCTGGGGTGGGATCAATATGAGTTGGGCGAACGCGGGAAATTTGCGCGCAGGTCCTTCTCCACCCTCGACGCGATGGATACACACACTA
>NW_017305997.1:97501-101043 GCF_001594115.1 Trachymyrmex septentrionalis | reverse complement strand
TCCCCCTCCCTCCCTCCCTCCTCCTCCTCCTTCCTGTCGTGTGTTCTTTACCCCTCGCACCCTCCTCGTCTGTCCTATCGCCTACATCCGCGCCCACCGTTCTTTTTTTTGTCCCTCTCCCCCTGGTGTTTTCCCTGGTGTTCGTGACCCGAGTCACGCCGTCCTCGCCGCGAGAGAAGTCGGCCTCGTATGATCGTCCCGTTTCTTTTCAAGACCCTCACCTGGTAATCCACGCATCTCTGTCGATCTATTCGAAATTAGCCACTGGCTCGAGGATACTCAGCCAGTCGAAGGACTCAGGCTGAGTAAATTTCTCTTCCGCCCCTCGTGAGAAGCAATTGCTGTCTCGACAATATTGAGGTGTATACATTCTCACAGAGTGAGAATCCTGTACACTAATAAACATAAATATTTCCCCACCCGTAGAATTTCTTACACAATTTCCGTTTTACAATAGCTATATATCTTATTATTTTTATTGTTAGATTTATATACTTAGACGTTTCTTATCTTCAAGGTAAAGGACTGCCTTTAAAATCTTTATCGTTACACTATCGAGAAATATGAAATGCAAATATGTACGAGAGTCTAGCATAGCTTGCCAGACTATATTTATCACTATATTTATTGTACAACTTGAAACTTCGACTTTCTCGATTTTCATGCTTCGAGAACTCTATATTTATATCTCCATCTTAAAAAGATTGAAATTCAAAAATAAATATCCGCGCTATAAAAATTTTTAGGTGTTTCGTTCCAATAAAGTCCATCATTTAGTCGAGCAAATCGAGGAATCATGTAAAAGATAGTCGCAGTCAATTCGAGAGATAAGGTACAGACATTTAATAAACGCGTTGCATAACGCGCCACATAAATATCTGTTATTATACAGTCGGAAAGAAATATAAAGAAAAAGCAGATCATAAACTTGCGACACATTATGCAAATAATGCTGAATTTTGCGCTCAAGTATCTCAAAATTTAACTAAATACAAATCTGAAAATAATCTTGTTCAACTATCAAAATAATTACACTGGAATCTCAAATATGACAAGTAACGCTGCAAAAAGCTTTGACAGTATAACAACCAGTTTGAGCGTCCTACGTAACTATTTTGATGGTCCAACAAAATTATTTTCAGATCTGCGTTCAATTAAATGTTTAGATACTTCAGCAAAACCGTCCTTTCCGTGTTCGCATTACGCAGTGCTCCCTGAAATGTCTTCCTAGAAATTAAGCAGCTTTTATTTCATCCACGGGAACAGGTTTTTGCGATCGGTGACTTTTTCACGGAGTCCCGTGGGAATACCTCAGCAAACGCCTCCACAGTTTAGCCATGCTGGTATTAACAAAATCGATAACGTGTCTGTACGTTTCGGGCTGTTGCACAAGACTTTCAAACTCGTGCTACTTATAGAAAATAAGATACAGTCCATACGTATCTTTAGGGATTAGATCTAATACTACAAAGAACCATATAACAGTATTGATATTAATAACTTCAAGAAAGTAAACAGTAGTAGTTTAACTACTTTAACGTTTTTATAATCATAAATATCACCTAAATCGATTCGTTCATGCGTTTCCTCTAAGGCTGAATTAATTTTCATTTCTGAATTAATGTAATTTAGACTTCACTTAACCTGATGATAATATAAAAACTGTGTTCTTCTAGCTACGATTAATCGCTGAATTGATAATTGTAATGTGACAACTTTAAAAGTTACTCACTACAAAATTAGCAGTTTAATGATTAACAATAGCTGAAAAGAATACAATTTTTACATTATCATCCAGTATTTCAAGTTAATAATAAAGAAAATGAAAAAAAAAACGGGCTTAATTCATTTGCAAGTCATCGACTCGGCTTGCTCCTTCTTGATTTTATTAGCAGCAGATTTGAACGTTGAATAAATTTTTCCGCAAATTCGTGAGAACTTCCGGCGACGCCCCATGTCATGGAAGCGCATCTTGGGGAACCGACGATGTCACTATATCCGACTTTCGACTTCACGTTACGCTTGGTCGCGTTATTCACGGAGATCGATACACGCGATACAAACCCACGATGCGACCGCAGTTATTTCTCCCGCTCTGCAGCGGTGGCGATCAATTAAACGTGCTTTTATGCAAACGAGCTGCACGACCCGATGCAAAACAAACGCGAAGATAAATAGATTTCCGATTTTCTGATTATATAGTGAATTGGAACCGTGTTCGCCGACGCGTGGCCTGCGGGTGCGAAATATAAACTTTTGCTTTATTTGTTAGAAAAGTGCTAATTAACGCTCCCTGTATCCACGAGAGTTTCTGCGCGATGTTCCTGCGAACTCTCGCTTGAAAATGAAGCGTGGCCTCAGGATTTCAGCGTCCCTTAGGGCGTACAGCACGTTCTGCGATTATTAGTAAGTGATTTCTACTTTGTTAATACACATATTATAAACGAATAAATTTGAAAAAGAGCAGCATAGAAACTATACTGAACATCATTAACTTCTTATCACCAGTTGAACAGTTGATTACATTACAACTCACACACGTAACTTTAGAGAAAACCGTCGAGTGTTACTTTAAACATTTTCTCTTTCCCCCACACACTTTTTCTCATAGATTTTATTGTAAATATCTCAAATTCCATTCACTAAACGATCGACAGCCCACGGAAAAACGATCGTTACATGAAAAGGGTCGATCCACTCTCACTGCTGTCAAGTCTGTTATCTGATTATATACGGCCTACAGATCGTCGCCATGCCCACTCGCAATCACGTTACGAATTACTGAAAGAAGTTCCGCATATCGCACAGCTTCACGCAACGGACAGGCGACACGACCGACGTGGCGCGTTTGACGTATCGTGATTACCGATGGCATGCGATCGTATGAGTGGCGAACGTACACCACGATATAGATACAAAGGATCGCTTCATCGTTGCATCGACGTCGAATTACATCTCATGCATCGCGGTACAATCGCACTTCCGCTCCTTGTCGCATAATTATTTCGATCTCACGAGCGACTTGAAAGTGTAAAACATACACGCACGTACGATATCTATAGTGAAAAAAAAATTTAATTGCATTAATTGGAATTCTGATTGAAAATTCGAATTTTCTGATTAAATTTATTATAATCCTAGTTGCGATAACCAGAATTTTGATATGATCAGAATTCTGATTGATATGATCAGAAGCTTCAGGTTCGTCTATTTTCAACAGAAATTTTTCAACAGAAATTTTTCTCAGTATAGGAGTTTGCGATTCAAATGCGAAACATAACACGAACGTCTAATCTAACATGAAAGAGACGAGTAAATCGCGCCAATCGTCATAGATCAGTTCAGAGTAGAATTTCGTAATTGCCATACTTTTATTATAATTATCCGGTCTTTGAAATGTCTTGATAAAGTTACCTTAAGCGCGAGAAATTATTGCAATATAATCTGCTCTTAAAAGTCATAACATTTCTAAATCAAATCGGCAAAAGTTACTTCTACTTGTGTATGAAGCAGCCACGATGGAACGTGCTCGTTGAAAATAT
>NW_017305997.1:91435-97401 GCF_001594115.1 Trachymyrmex septentrionalis | reverse complement strand
AAAAGTTACTTCTACTTGTGTATGAAGCAGCCACGATGGAACGTGCTCATTGAAAATAGCTCACTTCAACCTGAAACTTACAACTCTTATCAAACTGTCGCGTATTAGGCCACATTATGTCGTTACGGCCTACTCGCCAAGGCACCCATACTTACGACGCAATAAAAGCGGAAACTGGAGCGCCAAGCGTCTCAAATGAGTTCCATGAAAATATTAAACCCTAAGCATCCGGAACTTTGCATCCACACAGAACGATCTACAAATACCAGAGCAACAGCGCCCTCATATATCAACGAGATTACTGATTACGAGAGTTCATTCGGACAAGTCGAAGAGCTTACGCTAAATATCACTCATGCATACATTACGATAATCATATTTATGTTACGTACATCCGTGATATTTAATATTAAATGAATGTAAAACAATATTTAACAGAAACATATTTCGAAAATCATTCGGTTGGAAAAGTCAGATTATTTTTATGTATTATATATGTATGATTTAACAATGTTACGAACAATGTCACAGTTAATTATTATAATTACTATGTTTATATCATATATATTTATTATATTTTACAGTTACCTATTATATTGACATTAGCGAATTAATAATTTGCACGCAATTCCCAAGCAAACATAGCGAGATTCAGTTAAGTTTCTACTTAACGCTGAATTAGACAAAAAAATCTCTTTTTTTTTTAATAAGTCGCTATTTAATGTGACATTACGTGCTTAATGAGAACGGAAGAATGAATCTATCTAAAAGATAGTAGAAAAGGACGAGTTAATTAATATTTTGTTACAAAAATATTTGTTTGTTTAACAAAGATTTTATACGTCCGATCGGAAAAGTCTTTGACAATTCCTCATTAGATCAAGCTAATTTCTTTAAAATTCCTTGAAAAAGAAATAATGAACTTTTTCTCCAATTTTTTACCCAGCTTAATAACAATATTTATGTAGTGTATAAATATTTATTATGTAAGTTTATATAGAAATAGTGTATAAATATGTAGTATATAAATATTTATGTCTACTAGAAACATACTTTATTTGTATACTACAAATAAAGATGCATAAAATTGCATACTCAACAAGCGTGAAATTTATACAATTTATAATGGAAACGTATATATGTATAGACGTATATTGTACATTTTTGTCCATTCTAAATCATTTCTTGTACATGTATAACGTTTCTTTTTACAGTATCATTGTTTACTTACAGAAGTTGGCTCGATCAGGAACGTAAAAAATAAATGTCAGCTGCTGACTTTACACGAGTTCGGTTACGAGATCGGTTGCCAGGGATTTCTTTAGATGCGTGACGAAATCCGTATTACAGTTAAACTGTGGGAAGGAAGAGCATTTAGCATAACAACGCTAACGGCGGTACAAGGGATATATGTTAGTAGCCAATACCTACCAGGAATTTAAATCTCGTCGACCAGACGTCCGTACGAGCACGGGTTGAAAATCGTATACCCGCATTCCCGGAGAGTAGATGGGTTTGACAGTGTGATTGAGCGTCAAGTCGAAGGAGAGGCGGAAGTTTCTACATTTTTTGCGAACCCTGTACATTACCGCGAATCACACGGATGAATATTTATGCAATTACATTCATTTACACAATCAGATATAATGACTCGCATTTATCATTCGTCTAACAGCTTCACATACGTGCGAATGAATGTGCTCTGTTATGCGAATGGAGATAAAATATCGAGTTATATGAAAAAATAGATGGAGATTCGTCTATTTTTTTTTTTACATCGCTCTAGACAATTTGCAAACAATTTATACTTGTTTAAACACGTATATAAAAAGTTCCAATGATAAATTATTAAATTATAGCTAATCATCAATATTAATTATAATTAACCATCAACATTTTTCTAAGGAATATAAATGAAAATAAAATTTATTTTTCGTTCTTGTGTTCTATTTGAATTAGACGGTATGTATCTTATTCTTATTTTTTTCGATTAATTTTGAATATGAATTATAAATGTATAAAAATGTTCAATATGTATGTAAATATATATAATAAATTTCATTTCTATATCCCTTAAAAAATGTTGATAGTTATAATTGTTGATAATTGTAATTTAATAATTCAACACATATATACGCGCGCGTGTGTGTATTTCAACAATTCAGTTCTCGTTCTACTATCATATATAGACGGTATTATGTTTTAATTTTTTTCGATAAAATTTTATCTTGCTTCCACTTTTCCTTAAATGTTTGTAAAATTGCCATTTACGGAAAGATGTGGTGCCTAACCTATGGGTGCTTAAACATACGTAAGGTGTATGTTGAAGGTCCATGAGATTGCAAAATTTAAGAGCGATATTCACAAACCGTTCTTATTTGAAGACATATCTTAAGTAAGTAGTCTTAAGATGATAACATAGCCGTCTGCTTGACTTATTATATCTTAAATCTGTACTTAAAACAGTTTTAAATGTATAAATCGATTATAAATACCGTTCTAAGGCCAGAATGATCATTTCTGTGACGAACCTCGTTAACAACTGAAAAAAATATTGGTGCTGTCATCTTCACGACTGCCTGTGGACTGCATCGCGGTTGCCTGCCTCGATAAAGCAGAATTCGACTCGTCGGTAACAGAGTGCATATTACAGATACCCACTACACCCACGATGGTAACAGATTCGTTGTTATCTTGTGCAAAGAATTTACAACTAAGAATAAAACAGAAATAATTTGCTCAGAATAGAAATTACTTATTAAAAAATTGTTTATAAAATTTTGTCTTTAAAATAAAAAAATTTGTAAAAAAAAAAAAACAATTAACATCGAGAGCAATTTCTTCAAAGTTCTTATTGCCTTCGGTTTCTCCATTTTTGTGGAACGAGATCATAAATCGCCGCTACACACGTTTAATATGCATTCGATGTAAATAGGGTTTGGGATCGGTCATTTAAATGCAAACCCATTGTTTTCCGCACCACAGCGGTCTTGCTGCGGTTTAATAACCGGAACTCGAGGTAGCCGTCGTTTGTCAGTTCATTAGCGCGCTAACCGCGCTCTAAAAAGAAAAGCTCTCGAAGGATCGTTCGCGCGAAACGCTGCGTTTCGATCAACCGGCACGTCCGCTCTCAACGTTGCAGTCTCTCGCCGCGAACGTAATAATCTTATTTGATTGCTCTCTCTCTCTCTCTCTCTCTCTCTCTCTCTCTCTCTCTCTCTCTCTCTCTCTCTCGAAGGGGAGGGCTTGGCAAAAATATGAGAAATATACTGTATCGTCCGCGCAGCGACTCTCAACCAGGTTGCCCGAGGGTGTCACGAACATCTCTCGGAGATGCCGTATTGAAAGACATCCGTTAAACGCAAACATACGTACGTTATAAATAAATTTCTTCCTGATGTGGTGCAGGAAGAAATGTTAACAGTGTTATTTCTCAGAGAGTTTACCGCTAGACGGGAAAAAAGATGCGAGCTCTTAATAAGATTTAAAAAAATATAGAATTATTATATCTAATTAATCAATAATTAAATAAAAAAAATACGTTCTCGCTGAATAGATTGCGATGAAATTTTGAACTGTCGATGAATTGAATACAACACCGGTGCAAGCCGGGATCCGCTTGTTTGCTCATGGCGTTATCTTCCAGACGTAGAGTAACGCCATGTGCCCGGATCCAGTTTATACCAAAGTGCATTTGGCCACCATCTGTATTGACAAAAAGAAATTTCATTTCGAGAGGAGAGAATAAGAAGAGACGCGCGCGCGGAAATGCATGGAAATGCCACAGTCCAGGGATTCCAGGAAGACTTTGATCGCGGCTAATATCTTAAGCCGTCTCCTAATCTAATTCCACCACTTATATCTCTCAGCTACGGACTCTGTGATAAACGATTTCGCCAACCAACCGCTCGTAATCGCGCCGAGACGATGTATTATAAAAGGCACCGTTACAATTAGCGTTCGCAACGAGCAATTTCAGATCGGCGCCCGCGGGACAAAAAGAGAAAGACAGGGAGAGAACCGAGGCTTATCGCAAGCTCCGATCGACCAACGTGCCCGTGCCACAAGATAGGAAGGTGCAGGCGGATAAATTTCGTTTAACGTAACATCATTAAATCGTGACCGGTCCGCGCCGTTGAGCGCTATCTCAAAAACTTTTACGCGCGGGCAGGTAGGCGCGCGAATGAAACGCGAAAGTTGCTGAAGAGAATCGAATTTATGACTATACGCGTCGCGGGTGCAACCTTTCGGTCGATGGGCAACGTCCGCCGCGTGCTCGTTGCATCAGTTTGCGAGTGCGAAGGAAAAAGAAACAAACTACCGCGCGATTGCAAATTTATTCGATTCGCTTCGAGGCGAGCTCGCCGCGATATCACCTTCTCTCGCAAGATGACATGCGATGATACCGCCAATATGAAAGTGAAATAAATATTTTAAAAATAACTTTCAATTCACGTGCGCAATACTGTTTCGATCAGTATCACTTTGCGTAACGCAACAATAAATTTTTATAAACAGGATTGTTACAAATTCTTTATCCTGAAAATTCTGTAATCTTTTCTTTTCTGATTTCCAGACAAAATGTTCATAATTTTCCCTGATGCTTTCAATGATATTTTGAAATTTTTGTATTTTTTTTTATTACTTAAAACAAATTAAATTACTTGTATTAATATTGTCGACGATGCTTGCATTTAATTGTTTGTTAAGTATTCCAAAATTGTGATGTACGCATATTAAACATTTTTAAGGCCAGAAATTTTAATTTTTTCCAAAAGTTTTAATTTCAAAGGTGAATTTCAAGAATTTTCATTTTTGAAGAATTTTGCAAAATTTCCTGACATTTCCTTCATTTCCCTGACTGTTTCCAATTTTCCTGACATTTTTAGTTCTGTGTGACTATCCTATCCGTTCTTATACACAGAAAAACCTATTTTGAAATATCTAAAAAAATGAAACTATAGATAAATTTGAAAATAATCTTATTAGTCCATGAAAATAATTACGCAGGACGATCAAGCATGATGAGTAATGCTGTAAAAAGTTTCAACATTCTAATAACTTGAGCGTCCTACACAATTATATATATTTTGATAGCTCAACTAAATAATTTTCAGACGTACGTATGTGTTATATCTAACTAAATTTTTAAATACTTGAACCATTCTTTCTGTGTACAGACTGTGTATATACCTTCTTAAATTTTTAGATTATTAATAATTTTTAATTATGACAATCAATAAAACAATTAATAAAGTGGCCCGTATTTCAATAAACAATTAATAAATGTTATCGTTATGATTATATTTACTACCTCGGAAATCATAATTTCAGCTCGGGTAACTTTATCTCGCGATCGTTACGGTTGATTTGAATAACTTTCGAGTGGAAAGCAAATGTACGCAGCGCGAAGCGGAGCACAAAAGGGACTCCCGGCCAGAAGATACGTCGCATGTCGCGCGAGAGTGGACTACGATGGACTCAAATGGCCCGTATTTCAATAATGATAAATCACCCTGGTTCGACGCAACGACAGACACGATCGGGCTTGAAGATCTCACCATGAGATATCACCGTCAGGGGTCTATCTCGTGGCTTCTATCTTATAAATGGTCTTGTTCTCTCCCGGACCCTACAGGGCGATTCAAGATAAAGCGGCTCTCAAAAGCATCCTTCGATCCTTCACAAACACGATATTTCCTATTGTCGCCTATAGATGTTCCCCTCAGACTTTCTTTTTATCGCACGTCAATCATGATAACGTTTGTCCGTTCTTGCGACACTGCGTGGATGATTCTTATGACAATTCAATATCAGAGATATATATACTCCGTACAATATTTCTTCATGATGATGTAATACATTCGTAGAGGCATACCGAAGATTTCGACATATCAGGAAGCTTTTAGAAATACTATCGACATATTCTTGAGATAAGTTTAAACTTTTCTTGAGATAAGTTCTCC
>NW_017305997.1:79294-91335 GCF_001594115.1 Trachymyrmex septentrionalis | reverse complement strand
GAAGCTTTTAGAAATACTATCGACATATTCTTGAGATAAGTTTAAACTCCTTGTGCGACGGGAAAACTCACGCACTTCTCGCAACATCATTTGTAATAATTCTCCTCGTATCTCGCTATTCGCGCCCGATCAGCAAAGAACTCTGTCCTATTCTATACGTGCTTCCAACATCGCGCGCTCTGTCCAGATGCGTGGCACGTAAAGAAATCAAGCGAAGATAATTCCTACACGGAGATATTATGTTGTGATATACACCCGACTGCCGAAGTATTACTCACCCCAAACGTGTACGTGTGCGTCTCGTATTTACGAAAGCAATGAATACGGGATGCGGGATCAATTCAAACGACGGATTAAACGCGTTCGAGATCGGGGTCGTAAGAAGGAAGAGAAGAACTCGATAGGGCATAGTTATACTTCTAAGGGCGTTCGTTGAACATTGGAATTTTCTCACACCTTGTCGTAACCAAATTTTTGAAAACAACCAATTTTTTTCTACTTTGGCCGAATTCAGAATTTAAATTTGCAACATCGATCATGTTGCGCGCAGGGCAAAAATGGTTTTGCTAAAGTATTGAAAAATTCAGCTAGATCTGAAAATAATTTTTTTAATTTTGTTGGACCATCAAAATATTATAATTATGTGGAATACTCAAGAATAAAGCGAGTTTTTGCAATACCATTTATCCGAATACGATGAACGCGCTAAGGTCAGGTAATCTTCTTAACTACTCAAGAAAAAGATAACGTGACTTTAGCGTTTACCGTCTCTGGTTATTGCAAAAACTCCCTAATGAGTAAAGCTTGAAACACAGTCTTATGCATAATGCATAAAATGTAAGAGACTCAAGCAATTAGAAGCTTTCCTTTTCATGAAATGAATAAAGGTCATCACACACAAAATGACATAAGCTGTATAAGGCTGAACTAATAAAAAAAAAATCCGACATAAAGACGTCACTGAATTTACATAAGATGCTCATTGGCTATAGTTAGTACAATAGTTTATGGCATTTTGTATGTGACGATTTTGTATGTCCTATCTCTGATTATTTAATAGTTATTTGTCATATTTTATGCATTATGAATTATGCAAAGATCTGTGTTCCAGACTTAACAGCAGTCATCATGAGTCCTACATAATCATTTTAATCCAACGAAATTAAACAGTTGAAATATAAAATAAGTTCAAATGAAACAAATGAAATTAAAACTAAAAAAGCCTCTAAAAGTAGGATATTGTTGCGGAAAAATATTTATTGTAAACACAATGAAACACAATTAAATGTTTCGATTAGGAAACCTCTTTAATAACTCATATTAAATCGGTGAAGTAAAGTTTTACGTAGTTGTGACAAAGTACGATATACAAATACGATATTAAGCAAGATTACAAAATTGTTTGGTCGTTGTAAAAAGAAACGTGGGTAAATTTAAGTGAAAGAACATCAAAGTTTTAATCAAACTTCATCGTATCCAGGGATTGTCCAAAATGTGAATTTAATATTTCCATTAAAAAAATTTCCGTAATATTATCAACCAAATTATTTTCAAATCTGTATGTAAGTCTAGCTTAAGTTTTGAAATATTTCTGCAAAACCATAAATATTCGTGCGCACAAAACTAATCGCATTGGAAAATATATTCAGCGTAATAACACGGACGGAGTGTTATTTTTCGGCGAACCGGTTTGTTCTATTTCCAACGTGGTGTTACACGATTATTTCCTCTCTGCACCTTGCACGTGTCTGTACGACATACGGCAGCCGCATACCTGATGATACGCTCTTTTCTCCCGTCGTACTCGTAGTCATTGCCACTTCTGTCGCCGGTCTTTCGCGCGCATCACCGTGAGTCGTCTAACCGCGCGTCAACTCTACGTCTCACGTACGCGATACGTAATTTGCCCCGACCAGTCGACGAAACTGCGCGCGAGGAAAATTATAGAAATTGCAAGGGAATTTCTTTCAATGTCGCGATACGCTATTTAATTAGAAACTTCTCCGAGAGAAACTCTTTCGCTTATTCAAAATTCCCATATCCTTTTCTTACGCACGCGTTTCTACCAGTGCAGATTAACTTTAATCTCCTTCCAACTCGCTCTTCATCCCTTCCTAGCTCTTGTAACTGGAAAAAGATGAAGAGCAAGTGCAGATTCGAGATTAAAGTTAATCTACATTGCTGGAAACAGGTTTTAAGGCATTTTGATTATCACAGCGTTACTTGGACTCGCGTTTTAAAGATCGAAAAAAAAAAAAAGAGGATATCGTGCGTTTAGATTTCCGTTCTTTTCACGGCGCGCGTCCAGTTACGCCACCAGTTTGTGTAATTCTGTGAAATCTCTTCACGGTCATATCCGCGACTCTCATTTCACCATGCGCGAAATCATATAAATTTAACGTCACGTTCTCCGGCCGCGTATAAATATCACTGATAATTTTCCGTCCTCCGTAGACGGCCGTAATCTGCATGCCTTTCGACGACAGTGAAAATGCACACGTCTGAACCGGATGCGTAGGTTACGCGTCCCTGACCTAGGACGTTTCGATTTTATAGAGCTAAAAGAGCCGGCAACACGCGTCCCGACCGTGAGAAGTGCTAAAATACCCATCTGAGAGATTCATATAACAATAATTTTCATGGTTATCGTCATTACGTTTCGTGGAACGATGATCCTCTTACATAATCGGAGGATGAGAAACGAGAGAACCGTATGGGAAATTTACATAATAGTGCATTAACGGTCCAGTGTCAAATTTGTAGTCATTTGTAGTCATAAAGGGACATTCGATTCTCAGATCGGAATTACATTCAGCCTCCTGATACAATTACAGCGTCTCCAATGTCCCCACATTCGTCAATATTCCGAAAAAATATTCAGAAACACACACGGTAATCCCGGCGGGTATAACTCTAACGTTCACTAATAGCATTCGAGAGGTTGAAACGCACGGTTGAAATAGTACGACTAATAGGTAAGCGCGGCCGTAAACAAATCTGCGGATATACGGTCGTCGTATTTATACGGATGAAACCATCGTGCGAGGAACGTGCGCGCTCTGAAAACGTACGATAGAGAAAGGAAACAAGGGCTGAGGGAAAGAGAAAAAAAGAGGAGCGAAGCAAGCAGTGGCGAGAGCCAAAACGCCTGGAGAGGTGCTCCTCCGTTGAACGCGCGGTGTTTAAAATCAAACGGAAACCCAGTTTAAGTCCCAGTCTACCTCTCCAGCGTTCACTAATAATAGAGCAGATACTGGAAGGTTAGAAATACGACTTCCTCTCCCTTTGGCACGCCGCGCCGCGTGTGCCCCGCGTCCTAAAAATAACGAACGGACGTTCGACACACGCTCATCGGAGCGAGGAAAGAAAGGGCGAGGATGAGGCCGCAGGGCGGCTGTCCAATTGAAAGTAGGGGGTAGGTACCCCCCCCCCCCCCCCCCGCGCACCAGCACGTGCTCCCACTTATCCCCGGCGATAAGCCGTCGGATTTGTACGTGCGTGCGCGTATACGATGAACAACGACCCGGAAAGCGTGTGAACTTGTAACCCGGTATCGCTGGTTTCAACCTCGATGACCAGTTCGAAGTTCGAATGAACGGAAGATGACCGGGGATCTTGAGGGCGGCGATCGTGTTTGGTCTGCGATATACCTACAGCAGGCCTGTCCAGTTGTTTGAGCTCCGAAGCCGAAAAGCACAGCCGCTGACGTAAGAAAATCAATATAGGTAAGATTTCAAAGACTGTAAAGTTTACAATCTATGAAATCTTATTCACATTAGATTTTTTTGCTTCGGCGCTCAAATTGGACAGGTCTGATCTATAGTGTATATAATTCTCATCTCTTTCCAATTCTAGCATTAGAAAAAGATGGGGAATAAGTTATAAATCTCAATTAAAAGTAAAGCACGAGTTGTGAAACTGAGCCGGTATATTCATAGTCAATTCTTATATTCAAGACGTCTTAAGTTCAGTCTTGAGATGTCACGAACCAATCAGAGGGCCGCAGTAACGTCTTAAGACACGACTTAAAACGGTCTTGAAATAAGAACTTTAAATATAAGATCCGACTATAAATATCGATCTATATATAAATTAATAATATCTAGACGAGTTTTTCGTTAAATTATCTTCGATTTCGCGCGCGCGCATACACACACACACACACACACAGGTCTTTGAAAGTTATGCATGTACGTGCATTTTTTTTTCCTTTGCCCTTCCGCACGAGTGCGTAGCTTTACCGCATATTTGCTTGGATTCAATTGAGCAAATAGAGAAACGTGGCTCTTCGTTTGTGAGGCCTTCCTCGGGTCATAGGATCGATACCGGTCGGAGGTTTGTGATGCGGACGGTGTTGTGATGCGCATTACAATTCTATTCGTAGGAGACCCTACACTATCGATTACGCACAGAAGTGGCTACATGTCGATGAACTCGATCTGTACATAGGACATCGCATTTCGAGATATAGTACCAGCATATACATTGTATTGCCGTTTTGCATGTCGAGCTCGACTAAATTAGAGACTCGATAGAACTGGATCTCGTATAACTGCAACTACCCTTTTTCACCAACGAACGCGGATAAAATCTTATTTTCTGTGTAATTCTAAATAAAAAACTTGAATAAAATTCAAATGAAAGCACGAAATAATAGCTAGATTTTACGTTAACGAACCGAGGTTCTAATACTCAGGTTTTAATACTAAAAATTATATGGCAAATATTCGAAATATACAATACGTTTCAGTCTCTACCATTTTTAATGTAAAAATTATCAAATGTCAGTTAAATATACAAATCGGTAAACTATTGAATATCAATTATAGATATAAAAATTAATGAGTTTTTAATAAAACTTCAACTTTTTGTTTCCAGCTCTATCATTAAGATATTTAACTAAAAATTATGTAGCTGATCTGACTTGCGATTGTATCCAATTTGAATGCAGCAAAATTTAATTTCGTGCATTATTCTTATCGTATGACGTGTATCACGCTCGAAATGCTCCTGGTTATTCGCAATAATCACGCGATCGTAAGATGTCGAGGATAAGTGCACACCGTCTCTGCATTCACCTATTCCGTCTGTCACCGCATAATACACGACGCGAATTCTTGTCCAACGATTGCTGATCAATGTAATCGCGTTGCCTTTCACGCAAGATAAGAGCTCGATGGAATCTCCCAATAAACCGCGTTTATCGCGCGACATCGCGATCTTCGATGCTACTTCGCGAATCTCTCAGCTTCGAAAGTTATCGGTCGAAAGTTTAACAATAAATTTAGCAATATTCAAACAATTCCGACGATTTCTTATCCCGTTAGAAAGAATCCCTAAATTTCTTTTACAAAATTTTGTATCTGTGTGATAATACAATCTAGATAATACAATACAATAAATTATACACGTCGAAGCACGGAGGCCGTGCGAGTCTTACCTTGGGATCATGAAAATTAATTTATAAGACAGGTAAGATGCTACTTTATGAAGCCACCCGCTCTTGATTAAACTCTTCGACTCGTCTTTCTCCGATCGAACTCTCTGCTAACTACGGCGTGTTTCCACGAAGCGGGGAATCCCGTCGTCGTCTCTATCGAATTGTGCTTTACCGATCACGCAAACGGTCGTAAAAGCGGGATCCTGACAGAGGCGTTACGATCGGTCGTTTCGGCGTGGCGAACGGCGCGAAACGTGGGTTAAAGGCGAGTTAATGGCGAGTCGTCCGGCAAAGAAATACGTCGACGCGACCGGATAGTCGAGGATAGTCGAGGATAGTCGATTCTCCTTCCTTCTCTCTGGGGGAGATTTTTCTGACGACCTTCTCGCGACCGGACGTCTATCTTCGCGCGATCGCGGAGTCGTGGCGCACGCCGGGGTGAAAGTTACTCGCCGCGACATAAACATCCTGGATAACGATTACGATAAAATTCAACGAGCCGGCCAATTCCCTGTCCAGGCGAAATGCCGTGTCGCTTATTCGGTTTCTCCTTCAGACGTATCGATTTCTTTCAGGGGGAATTCCGCTAAATATCCGAACAAGTATTTCCTTACTTTATAGTCTTTAACGTTAGATATCTCAACGATATTAAGCCGCAAATTAAATTTCTGTTAAAGTCAGATTCGTTGAAATTACACCAAAAAATAACATTTCTCGTTGCTCGTTCATGTTTTACGTAATTTCATAACCGTATACATATGTACCGGTATTTTCGTTAAAAGAAAATCGACTTGAAATTGTACGAAAGAGTCGTAAGCAAAATTTCTTACGTACATATATAACTTACATACACATATATATAATATATAAGAAAAATATTATTCTATTACTAAGAAAAGTGATTATATTCGATTTACTTTCTTCCTTTAAGTAACGGTTCTCTCTAACAAAGAATATTTTCTTGATAGTAATCTTAAAATATACTTATTAGAAATTGTATAAAACCCATTATTGTGTATTAAAACAAGAATTTACTTTTTTTTTAAAGAAATTATAAAATTGATGAAAAAAGCGATTTCATATAATAAGCAAATCTAATTTTAATTTAATCTTCAGTATTATCTTGAATATACAGTATCTTCTTGAAATATTAAACTTACTAGGATTCAGAATATATTTTGAATAAATTTTGTGAGCATGTATGAATGTACTTTTGAAATACAGAATATATTTTGAAACAAATAAATATTATTTGTGTACAGTATGTATTTTTCCGTATGTATATTCACAGCTTTATTTCATACTGATAATATATCTTCCAACGATGCAAACGTCTAAGAACTATATCTAAAAAGGATGTCAGAATTCAATAATCCCTCATTAAAATTGACTATTAAAATGTGAACTTTACCGCTTTACTTAAGAATAAATGTATGTGTAAAAGGGTATGCGTACGAACGAGATTGGCTCGGAGACGAGCTGTACGTTCGTACGTGTAACGAATCGGCCAGACGGGGGGACGGCGACCTGCGTCCAACGCGATCCTTTGTCAAAGTCCCTTAATCATAGCCTCATTTCTCAAGCGGAATCTCCCGCGGATCTCCGAGCGTGGAGTACGCGGCGTGACGAACGACTCAATTATTGTCCGGCGCACCTCCCTCGAGGGGGACGACTTGACTTACCTCTTCCACAAGAGATCTCTGCATATTGGTCCAGCATAGTTTGCACGGGCACACGTCCTTACTCGGCTCCTTCGGGTTCTCATTCCGTTCGCGGTCCCGCGCACCGTTACCGGCGGCCTGATGTGGCGGCGGCGGCGGCGGCGGCACCGGCGGCGGCAGCGGACTGGTGGCCACTTCGAGGCTGTCCGAGCTCGAGTTGTGGCGTCGCGGCGGCGTAATGTTGCTGCTAATATGGCTGACGTTCGCCTGCTGGCAGCTCGCCTGCCTAACCTCGCACGACCTGCCGTGCTCGTTGCCGCATTTGACGGCGTGCGACGGGGACATGTACAGATTCAACATGCACTTGTTGCTCGGCTGCTGCGGCTGCGGCCGCAGGAAGTCGTCCAGAAGATAAAAGCTTTGCGCGCGGCTCGATCGCGCGGCGGAGGTCGTGGGGAGGCCGCGAGTCTCCACAGCGCTCTGTTCCGCAGCTCTGCAATGATCGCGTCCTTCTCTAATGCCCCTGCATTGCTCGGGATCGTCCAGCTGATGATGTCGGTTACGCTGCGTAGCGTGTCTCTCGTCGAGCTCGAGTGTCGGTTCGCTATCTTGGTACAACCTGCGGCTGACCTTCGACTTGCTAGCAATTTGACCAAACTCTCCGTTCTCCCGGTAAACGTCTCTACTGGCACGGGATACTCGTGCGGAGTAGGATGTCGGTTGTTGGTAGCGCGTCTTACAGCTCGACCCTCGCGATTCCTCGCGGAAGTGATCGCTCTCGATCATGGACACGCTCATGTTATGAGACAGGGAATTCTGGCTGACGTGAGAGCTACCGCTAGCTGCTCCGACGGGAGTCCTTAAAAGTGCGCCAAGGGATCGCCATTTCCGATCCTGTTGGTTCGTCGACGTGGATGAAACCGAGGATCTGTTCCACTTCCTCTCGTTCGACGGTGACGTCAACAGGCTGTTACCCACGGACCACTTCCGTTCGTTCGTAGGCGACGTCATCGAGGACGGCCACTTTCTCTCGTTCGAGGGCGACGCCATCGAAGTACCCGACCACTTCCGCTCCGAGGACGGTGCGCTGATAGCGGCAGTGGCACCGGCAGTTGCATTTAGCTGTTCCTCCCGTTGTCGGGCCTTCCACCAGGACGATGTCGAAGTGAAAAGGATTAACGCGCCCCGTAATGGATTCTGGTTCTTGGCGGCCGTTCCCTTCGGCGAGAGGTCTCGGTGATCCTTGACTTTCAACGGGCAGTCCCTGAAATTCGAATCGCATTCTCGGTCGCTAAACGCAGCGGCGTCGCGCTGTTCCCTCAGGGCGTTCTTCGCGGCCGCCACCTCCTCCTCGTGATACAAGGTTGCATTCGTGCTGCGCAACCGTGGTCGGATCCGCACGAAGCCGTAATCGTTGCCGTCCTGAAGGACGGGATCAAACGGTTCGCGGGACTGTTGCTGGTGATGCTGCAGGAGGGAGCAATGCGCGGCCGCCGCAGCCGCAGCTGCCGCCGCCTGGCCGCTGGACGTGTACTGATGATGACCGTTGCTCAGTTGTAGACTCGGCTGTTGCAGCAATGTTGAGGTCCTCGCGCGATGACCCTCGCCGGCGGTGCCGCGTTGCAAGCACGAGAAGCTCGCCGAGTGCCGCAAGCTCGAGGGCGTGTTGCCCGGCTGACTCACGCCCAACATGTCGCCACCTTTTATTTTCAGTCTTTGATCTCTCGAGGGAGAGAGAACGTGTGTGTGTGTGTGTGCGTGTGTGTGTATTAATATAAGCGTGTTCGTGTATACGTGATGAAGGCAGGACTGACACGAAGAGGGACTGGCAGGAAGGGGGGCAGTTAGCGAGGAGCAAAAGCTAAGATCGACCAAGGAACGGTTCAGTGGACGAAGCGGCAATCTAGCTCGTCATTACTCCTGGCAGTGTTTTTATCAGTCTCGCGATAACATCCGGCGTGTTCTCTCGCGAGTAAGCAAAGAGGAATCTCTCTCTCTCTCTCTCTCTCTCTCTCCTTCTTTCTTCTACGCTGACCTGTTCTTCCCTCGGTCAATTCCTCCTCCCTGTATCGCGCGCATCATCATCGTCGTCGTCTTGACTTGAAATTCGTGCGGTTCGCTCTCGTTGAAAAGCCCTCACATGGGCTACATCCTCGTCGTTACCAAATGAACGCGGTGCCTATAGATGATATGAGATCTGTAACAGAAAGTAGGAACAGGGTAGGGAATGGCAACTCAAAAGAAAAATGGCTACGATGAAACGAAGCGTCCGTCGATGGCGCATTCGTGAAAAATCAAAGTGCTCGATGAAGTGAATTAGGCGGCGTTGCGAGGGGGAGGGGCAGGGAGAGAATGATTTTACAGTCATGACTCGCGAGAAACGTGGGTGAACGCGACGATTATTCCTAGGTGCGATGATTATTCCTAGAATTGGCTGTTGAAACTCCAAACGAGTTGATTTGTCGGAGGGATCGGCGAGAGTTGAAGGTCAGTTTCTGCGGCCAGTGTTCGAGGCACGGTATCGGGATAGCTATCGAGGTGTTCTCTATGAAAGTTTGCCGCGTTTCTACGACAATGCGCGAACAACGAGGTGGAACAAGCATTTTCTCGGAAATCTGAGCGGAGTTCTAAGCAGCAGTGCACCGTGCTAGATATACGATCGATGTATAATTAATGTATACGATTAAGGGGGATAAATTTAACGTTGATGTAAGATGTATTGATATCGGATAAAACTTACAAGTAGAATGTTAATCAAAGATTTCTTAAGAGACATTTATATAAATAAACAGAAGAATATTTTCAAATACTTAAATCTACTCATCTCTCTCTAAATTTATACATACGTTACTAAATATGTTTAATTCAATATACTTCCCGTGTCAACTGTGTGACAAAGTACATTACAAGCGTAGTTCTATTTCTCTACTAAAATATGATACTAGGAAATTAGATGATAAATGTGAGGGTAAATGTAAATAGAAGTACAGAACTAGAGCGTATCGCGTCCGGATGCAAATACGGATGTTTGTTTGCTGTTTGATTACATATACTTTTGCCAAGTATGTAATGGTTGTACGTTGCTGAAATTGCAACACGGCGTAACAAATGTAACAATAACAGAATTTTCATTGAAACTTCGTCAATAAGCATCGCGCCAATGACACATGATTAATGAAACAAAACGGTAACAAGTTTTAATACAATGATTAAAAATCAATGATGTATCGGCATGCTGCTCGATGTAGAATCAATGCAACGTATCAGAAAAAAAGCTGTGGGAGGGGGAGAAAAGAGAGGTCGAGATTCACAGAACTATTTCAAACAAGGATGAAGGGAAAAGGTTCACTTCAAAATTAAAGGCATCCTCTTTTTTAAGTCTGCAGGATTGACACAATTATTTCCTAATTAGCGCAGACCGGACCGTCGTTGACGTAATTAGCATTTGTAAAGAACGTCTGGCGACTGATTAAAAAGATCCGGTGTATTTAATCCGGCGCAACAACAATGGTTAAAAATCGATTTGAAAGTGAGGAAAGAAGTACATGTTGCACAAAACTTTCGTATTTCATTAAACAAGTTGGCGTCTCTAAGTATCAGCGGAATTACTGGAGACAAACGTTAACTCGGTAGCCGTCACTGCTCTCTTTTTACGTAAATGATCACCTGAGTGTTGTTACTTTACATCCAATTAAAATCATTATTATTAACAACGTATTGTATATTATTGTTTGTATTTTCGGTATTGTTTCTATAACTATTTAAGAGCATTATAGATATAGGATTTAACCACAATTTCTGAACAAATAGAAACCAAACGAATATTAAATAGAATAAACACACTAAGCGTTTGCGAGCGCTTGAGCTTATTGTGACGATATTTGTAAAAGAATAAAGATTTTATTAATATAATATTTATTTATTACGGATTTTTGAATTGCATTTATAAAGGTTCGTAAAGAACAGTGGTTAAAAAAAAAATATGTTAAATAACATCCATTTAACAATAATTAAAACAATATTTGACAACGTTTCACACTTTTTCACAACTGAGATGTAAAAATATCCCAGGTGACTATTCCCAGATTAAGAAAGCTGCGAGAAGACTGCAACATCGTCGTGGTAGATCAGCCACATATCTTAATTAAGTTCCTCGCAAACCACGAGGCTGCGTTCGCTTTGTCGATATGTCGTCACACGATATATCCGAGGCAAGGCTTGATCCACTCGTATGTGAATTTTAAGCAATTATCCACGTCGCAACAATAATAGTGCGTAATACATCCGGCGACTCCGCAACACCCTATAGGTACGGCGACGCGATCGAAATGGAATCCACTCGCTCGTGCTAAGTTCTACGAGTATATGAAGCAAGTTACACACCGCTCCCCAGGATTTCTCTAGCTTTGTAGCAATGATCTAACGCGGCCGTCTACTACGTGTCTGTACGTATGTAGGTGCGCAAAACAGTGAAAGGTTTTTCAAGGCGGGAAAAAGCAAGTGACACCTACACATCGACACGACACGACACGACAGCGGCTGCGACGTGCGCGATGCGAAAAGGCAAGGCCGTTCGCGCGCGGATAAAAGTTCGCGCGCGCGTTTCTTGCGAAATCGATCCCCGCGAGCCGCCTGTCGCAACAATAATGACGTGTAATGGAACAGCCGCGGATCAGCGCGCGCAAAGACCGTCAATTTCGCGCGCCGCCAATTAGATATCGGACATTTGCCGGTCAATCGATCGTTTTTCCGCGCACGATTACCCATCGGTCTCGAAGCGAACTTGTTCGCGCCACTCGCCTCTTGGCTTCACACCACGGGATCCTTTCCTTTCGATGCAATCTCTCTGTCCTTGAGATCGACATTTCTCGGGCACCTCACCTATACGGATCGCATCACGTTCTTCTTTTTCCCCCGAGAATACGCGTAGCGTAATTTAT
>NW_017305997.1:69252-79194 GCF_001594115.1 Trachymyrmex septentrionalis | reverse complement strand
TATATATATATATATATATATATATATATATATATATATACATATATATATACATATATATGCAATCATCAATAATAAACTCTCGTCTTTATTCGTGCAGTTCTGATTGCTCGCAGTAGTCGACTCGCAATATTTATATATACCATTATATTCTTGGATACGACGGTCCGGCATTAAGTTTAAATCGCATTTTACGGCCAGCACTCTTTGGCGGATACAAAGTGGTCGGCTTGCGATCTCGTTGCAAACGCGCGAATATTCTCGCAAAACGCGAAAGCGCCAGTTAATTAGCTCGACGATTTGACCGCGTCGTTGCTAAGCAAGCGATATACATCATCCTAGAAAATTGCGGGCCAAATAGTATTCAGGGCATAAAGTCGACAGTCATTGCGCGCGGAATGTACCTGTCTAATTAGAATAAAAGCAATGAATTTCAACCGATGAAGGTACCCGCACGTGTCGATAAACTCTTTCGTGTCTCTGAATGTAACAGAATTGTAATTTAGCAGCTCATAATGTCATAAACATTTTATTTATGACTCGCGTTCAAAAATGGTTAATATCAGAAATGGTGATAGCTCTTTAAATTTCTACTATACTTGTAAAGTCAATAGTAAATCCATCGCAGAATCTGATAGAAGTTTCCTGAATTCGGAAATTGTCACCTGGGGTGTTTTTATATCCCAACGGCGAGCAAATATGAATGTTTTAAAACTAAATATTGTAACTGTTTTCTTTCCTTTCAGACATATTTTCTTTCTTTTTTCTTCTTAGAAACTATTCTTTCTGAATCTCTAAATATGCAATTCCATCGTAATACAAAAGTGTTATGTTAATAAAAATATTTATTTTTGTAAAAATACTGACGTAATAAGCTACTTAATGTGCTTGTTCTGGTTATTTGTTTGGTTTTTGCTTATTTTTTTTCAGAAAATTGTAAATAAATTCATATTTATAATATTCAAATACCAATAAATCGGAAAACAATATGTTGTTAATAACAGTGATTTTAATTGAGATGTAAAATGGTCACTCCAGGTGACCGTTTACGTAAAAATATAAGTAAAATGTAAAAAAGCTCATCGGAGCCTGTATCAGCTGTTCAGATGCACAGAAAATTCTTTATTTTCGCGTGAATGTAACAATACGAATAAAATAAACGTTTCGATCCTTCAATTCGGGTGCTTATCAATATAAACTATAAATTACATAAGTAACGCAAATTCCAGGTTGATGACTCCCGACAATTTAATTCGTTCTGCTTTATCCAAATTTCAAATTAGCTATGTAATGAATAGCCCAATGATTATCAAAATATTAACTTATACAAACATAATATAAAAACTTACATCAAAGTACAACCGAAGTCAATATACATTGCGTCATTAAGTAGAATCACATCGCTCATCGGATTGTCAGTGTTTGCTGTGTAGTTCGTTCGAAGGAAACACAACAACGAAAAATTAGAGAATTTTTGAAAATTCTCAGCTAATCCGTTTGCATAAATTGTCGGGAATCATCAACCTAGAATTTGCGTTACGAAAATAAAGAATTTTCTGTGCAACTGAACAGCTGACGTAGGCTGTTCCATCTCCGATGGGATTTTTTACATTTCACTGATAGATTCTTTCGACAGCCCCATTTTATATATTTGTTAATAAATATAAGACGACTACTCCCGAATTAATGTACATTAATGGAGCAGCATGTGCACGAAGTATCGGCTGATCGCCGTGTACACAGATCTCGCAAAAACTCTCACCTCGCTTTGTTCGATGACTTCGCGCGCAACACCGCAAAGGAACGCAGACGTAATCCGCGCGCATTTGCGCTCTGTATAGCGCGAGTCAACCTGGTTAACGTAATTGGTCGGAATCTTCGGCCGTAACTAATTGCAGGCCCGGTATATAATAAGCGCGCTCGGGCGGCGCCGCGACTTGCTCAAGATTCGTTACGAAAGAAATTTGAAAGCTCTTCCTCCTCGGGCGCATCGTTCAGGATAACTCCGGACTCAGTTTTGAAAGGAGGCGGATTGCGCGATTCATGACAGAAAAAAAAAACACACACACACACACATACGACGGATTGTTGCAGACTCGCAATGGGAGATTTCCGCTTTCAGACGAATCGCAGACTTGTCACAGAAAATAAGAACGCAATGCGCCAAGATATATATAGTTAAACACGTCAGAACGAAGTAGAAAAATACGAACTCTGACACAAAGAGAAATTAAATAGATAGTTATTTATCTCAATCGAGACTTAAGCGTTAACAATCAACTTGATATATCTTTAGAACGTACTATCCTTGTAATGGAGAAAGGATTGCAGGCGACCAGTCACGACAGTGCAACAACGTGCTATTAAAATATGTGCTCACTATTCCATTATTCTTTTTAAGTGTGCAATTAAGACGGAATTACTTATCGATGAGTCAGTTTTACTTTAAGTCGTCGGAGAGGATGAGAATTTCTCGATTATACTACTAACGTGCGTACCTTTGGTACGGTCCAATTCAATACGGAGTTTGTGACTTACGACAGATTTGCATTGCCGCTCGGTGGGATTGCGCAGTTGGATAATTCGCAGTATGATCTATTGAGCGGAAGAGATTTCTACGTTTCACGGCAAGCTGCAGTCGCAAGATCCCACGTATGCATATGTGGACGCGTTAAAACCGCGTTTGTCAATTCCACGCAGCGCATTATCGATTTCATCGCGCGCGATGACAACAATTGTTTTCCTCTACATCAACGCTCTATGTCACTATATGAAGACACGCCTGACTCATTCCTTTTTCGTTACACAATTCGATTCCGTTATACTTCTGTAATTTCTGTAACAATCGCGCGGATTCACCTCGCCATTTGTTCGAGGAAACGTAATAAAAAGTTATTCGTAATAAAAAGATTATTTATCAGCAATAATCGGAAGAATTTCTGTTAGAAATAGGTTATTCCGTAAATTTGAATTAGTGGGTGTCACCGATTATCAGTCTCAAGATATGATACTAATGAAATTTGCGCGTAACTAAAAAAGAAAGGAAATTTGAACATTATGTAACATTATGTAATAGGTAATTATAGCATTATATATGTATATAAAATTAATTCCACATTTCATTGATTTTTTTAGAATTGAATTAGAGTTGAATTTCACTATAAATTCACTGACAACCAATGACATACTTTGAATAATCAATGATTAGCCATTGATTTAGATTTAGAGAGTATAACAAAATTGACTTTTCGCCACAATAATAAATCTCTTCTGTTGATTAGTTAGAGATATAAAAACGTCTGATCCTCAAAACGATGTAAATTAATAGTGACATCACATATATATTTGAATATTTCTAAATGGTGCACACGCGAAACTCTCATTTATAGGGATATTGAAAAGAAAGGATCATTTCGACGAATCGTCGAGCACAATCGTTAAAGAAATACGTTTCCGCGTCGTCGAGACACTGACAGGTACATAAAATATGGTAATAAATGTCCGTCTAAATATGGGCTCGATAAGCGGAAGCGTGTTGGCGCAACTCGAAGGGCACGAATGAGCGGAAGATAAAGAAGGCTGAATATCGCTGTGACGTAGTTCAGTCACAACTTCAACTTCCAAGCCACGACCTGGTAAAATTCTTCGTTTCATCTGTCAAGTTTCCCTTGGCATGAATTTGTCATCTTTCATGGTTATTCTACAATGTGCTTTTTGCTATTTTTTATATCTTATCTTTTTGCTTCTTATCCGGTTTTTTGTTTTACATCATCCGAGATAAAAGTTAACAAGAGGATTTCTTTTTACAATCGTCATTTTACTCATTTCTGGAATTATGCGTTGTTGAGTTTTCATTAAACATTCTTAAAACTCCTGTTCTCTCTCACTACTATTTCAAAATATGGCGTTGAAGAAGTGAGAAAACACAGAAAATTTTTATAAATTATTTCAATACTTTTCAATAAAACAACATTCACAATCGATAGATCAATCAAAACGATAGAACAGACTTACGAAAATATTCCGAAAGCAATCTTATTTTGAGAAAAAAATGACATCATATTTATTTCTATATTAATATTTTAGTTATTAATATATATCATAACATGCAAACATAGTTTATTTCATTTTTTATTACACACAATTCATTTTCAGATACATGGTTATTTATCGATTAACAAAACCAAAGGAATTTTCCGGAATCTTTAGTATATATTTTACACATTGGTTCTAAGTACCGATTGTGTTATTTTATTGAAACATATTTCCATATTAATTATATTTTACAGGAATGCTTTTTGAGATAATAGTGATGAGTAAACAGAAGCTTTAAACATGTTTCATCGTTATGCAGACTCGTCGTATATCAGACATGTATAAAGACGCATCACACAAATTTTGCGTGAGTTACAATTTCGAAGCGAGCGAACGATAATTGCATCAGTATACTGGATAATTAGGAACAATAAAGATAACTAGCACGGAAAGCAGTAATAGGTATCTGCTGCCGGTGAGGTAGAAGATGGAAAAAACACGACGAAGATGGAACTGAGCACGACAACAAGGAAAACAATAATAACGATAACAATGATAGGGAATCGGGAAAGAAAGAGGAAAATGGACGAACTTAGTGGCACGTCTACGAGAAATCTATACGCAGAGATATCCCTTGTTGTTGGGACAATCGTTACTTTGGTCACGCGACAAGCAAAATTCCTGCGAACGTGACACGAACCTACCGCAAGTTCTTCGGGAATAGGAGAGACACTTTCGGCGAACAATACACTACTCGGCCAATAGCTACGTCGAGATGATGATGGGCGCCATAATAGAGGTGCAGGGGTCGGTGCCGTTACCCCTCTATTACCAACAGGAAAATAAGAAGCTGAAGTAATCCTTTTTCCTTACTCGTTTAATTAAAATATCACGTATAATTCGTCATTAGAATAAGATTTGAATAATATAAAAATGTATAAGTATCAACAATAATAAATTAAAATAAATTAATAAATGTTTCCCACAAAACAATCATTAAAAAAGAAAATAAAAAACTAGTAGCAGATGAGTAATTAGTGCGATTTAAAATAAAAATAATAAATGTGTTCATGAAATTACATGAAATATAATAAAATACAGAGTATGTTTCAGCACACATTTGAACCATTTTCAGCGAATTAAAATTAAAGAATAAAATGAAACGAGAGACTAGATAAAAAAAAGTCAATTAATGTAAAAATTAATACAAAATTTAATTTAAAAAAATAATAAAATATGTATGCGGTATATGATTGAATGTGTGTGAGAAAGTAAAATAGAGAATTTTCCATCTGTTAGTTTAGAAATCGCTTAAAAGATCTTCCGACAAAGAGCTATACAATTCCGTAATAGTACTGTGGGAAAGATTCTCGCTCATGAGGCTGAATGTACGGCGATGAGTTGGCACACGTTTACCCTAGTAAACGCAATGTAGGCTGTGTACCGGACGGCATCAAGCTAATTATACGTACGGCGAAACGTACGGTAACTTTTAATTCCGGAATTACGTATGTGGCCGACACCCAATTAGGAGAATGCCAGACTACGAGGAAGCGCATCCTTGCTATTAAAGTTGCAGCGGTAACAGCAGCGAGAGTCGCAACACTTGGATGATATTAGCCAAGACGTCGTCGCACTTGATAGTTCCGTGGTGAGAAAATATGGGCCTGATTTTCTCAAGAATTTAATTTTCTTCATTTCCCTCCTCCTCTCTCTCTCTCTCTCTCTCTCTCTTTCTCTCTCTCTCTATAGTTCGGATCTCGCTCGGTCGTCGAGATAATTACCGGGAGACATTAATGGCGAGAGAGAAATCAAAGGATGTTCATGCGATAGATCGTAAAACACAATTAGCATATTGCGATGGCGCGTAGCAGTCGTTGCCAAAGAGACGAGCGCATCGCGATAAAAAGAATTCAAGTCCATCTTCTAGCTGAGCGCGAATAACGCGATTATCCCCAAATTATCCCCAGAGTAGAAGCGGCTGAGAGAGTACTCGGAGTACACATTCTCTTATTTATTATTAATTATCGCCCGCCCGTCGCGACGTCGACACCTCAAGCCCGTAATTATACCGCGTACGTACACTCTATACTCATCGTCCGCTTGCGCTCGAACTATGTCGATGGAACGCGCGGTTTCGACCGAGGACGGCTATATTAGACCATCCGTTGCGGTATTCCGTAATATCCGTCACCGACCTACGTCGACAATAATCACGAAAAAGCAGTGTGTAATTTCGTACAGTCTGTCGGATAATGTCGGAGTTACGTATACAGCCTCGAAGAATTCCCCCGGTCTCCACCAACCAAGTTTCACAGATATTTCAGTATCAGGCATTTTTGCTCACGACTCTAAATCTCCACGTCCCATACAACGGGCGCGTGTATGCCGTTGCGAGTGACATCGCTAGTGGATTAACTTTTACAAATCACCGCATACGCTTTTCAACGCTCGGGTGCTGCTTTCATTCAGACGTCCGGGAAGGGCAGAAGCGCGGTAACGCAATTAAGTGGTAATCACGCGAGTCGCCGCGAATGCAGCACGCGCGCGGTAAATACTTTGACAATACCGCGAACGGCCCTCGGCTCTCGCTTAATGGATTTTCAACCGTGCATCGGCGTACTTTGACCTCGGCGGCCAGTGGCCCTGCGCCATCGCAACCCGCCGTCGAGCTCCCTTTCCGTCCGCAGCCCCCGCGGTGCCACCCATCCACCCCCCGGCGGCCGGAGGTAGACGTCCTCGGCGCAAGAGGAAAATAATTGCTGCTCGCGAAATCGATAGCGGGCCAGCACGTGTGCATCACGTGCAGTATGTATATACCTGTACGTAACTCCGCGCACTCCGCCTCCGGAGATTCGGCCGAGCGAATCGTGGTGTAACGTGATTGTTACATTCCGATATCATATACCGCGATTCGATATATGCATACGAATTGAATGTGCGTACGCAATACCCTGCCAACTCTTTTAGTTCGCCCTGACCGAATAACACGATAACAACGAAAATAGTATATACGAAGAAGGGAGAAATCTCAGGGGACCGTATCAACTGGCGATGTATCGAGTAAAATAATAATTAAGAATTATCGTCGTAATTATTGTGTACTTCCCGCTCAGAAGCATCGATTACGTCTAGAATTGCAATAAGACACGCGACGTTCTCAACTTACCGATTTAACGAGGCCGCTCGTCGGTTGCCTGTCTTACGAAAATCGTTAATCGAGCCTTGTAAACTCCCGCGAAACCACGCCACGGCGCAAAACGACGCGCGCATTACAATAATATAGTATGCCGATCGAAAAATGCAGAGCCGCTAAATCGCCAACGGCCCCCCCTCATACTCGTTCCACGGACGTGCGCATCCCGGAGCGCGCTTTCTCTCATGAATTCGACAAAATGAGAAAAGAAGTGTAAGGCGCTGTTAATACAACTCGGCCATTAAGGCCGAGCAGCAAGCCGTGATGTTAGAAATCCTCGTAAACAGAGCGTATACGCCACCCGTTAAAGACCGAGGGAAAAAAAAATATATATATATATATATACGTAGCGATGTTTCGCGAATGAGGAAACCCCGAGGTGCCACCTCAGAGCAAAGGATCAACGTGAAAGTCTAACGATAACGATTTCTGCACACACACACAGTGAAAACGTTAATTATACAATTAGAATAATGAAACATCAATTGAAAGAGATATTTATGAAAGATACCTAAATGCTGTAACAGAGAATACTCGGGATGGAAATATCGCATGCTCGCTGAACTCAACTAATTAATTCTAGAAATTTCTCGGCATTGATTGTGAAAACCACGAAATTTTTTTTATCTACGAAATTTTAATTATGATTAACGCGTCCTTGCTTGCGTAGCTTCCTCTCGATACGAGAGTAACGTAATGTTACTCTTAATTTTCTCTCTCTCTCTCTCTCTCTCTCTCTCTCTCTCTCTCTCTCTCTCTCTCTCTCTCTCTCGCGAGTAACGTAAGAAGGAATCTCTTACGACAGCAGCGAGAGCTAGAACCGACGATGGCATCGTCGTCTTTTGACACGCCACGCGCGCACGCATTGTTCACGCACCTACGCGGAGCGTAGAATTACGCGACGTGCGGGCGCATTTTTCTCGCTGCTGCGAGTCGGGATCCGGGTGCCTCTCGCAAACGAAGAGGAGACTTTACGGCTTATAATAGTGGTCCGTAGTCGCATCCCGAGACAACAGTAAACAGCGATTTCGATTCGAACATTCATTATAGATTCCAAGAAGACTCAAGTTGAGTCGCTGCTATTTTTACGGAATTGATAAATATCTGCTCTAGAATTTAAAATCCTTCGCTGTTAAACTCGTAGTATTAAATTATATCCAATTTGAGTTATTATTTTTAATTATTCTTGTAGATCACCATTGGCTTCTATTCAATATGTCGTCAAATTAATGAAAATAATGGAATTAAACAGATTAATTAGAAAAATATATTAATTTAACTTAATTTTAGTTTACTATTTATGTATACACCTTAATATAAATGCCACTTATTTTGAAACTAAATAATTCAATCAAAGAAATGAATTGATTAGATGGATTGATTAGCTGTTTTTTTAATTATATTTTGGATTAAAATAATACATTTTGATACACATTTTAGAGAGTTAAAATATAACAAAATGTAACAAATATAAAAAAATTGCAAAATATTCACAGAGAAAACTTTTTTTAATTTTTTAACCCCCTAAAAGTATGGTAGTTGTGGTATAATATATTAAATACAATAATTTAAAGATCTTTACACTTGGTAAAATTAATCAAACTTATCTTATATTTTATTAGTTTTATTAATAAATGAGAAAAATTTACATAAAATTCTTTGAAATATAACGTTCCAAGACTACTATATTTTCAGAGTAAATTATAAGAAGAAAAAAAAAATTCTCTCTTGTGTGTGTAAAAAGTTGATTTTAAATTTGATCCTTAAATACATATTTAAGTGCTCACTTTCTTCAAGTGGGAAAAAGATATTCGAATTAATTACATCAAATGAGACGCAATACTATCCCCGAGTATCTAATAAATGTGCAAGAAATGATGAAATTATTCTTTACACAGACGTTAAGTACCGTAGCAAGTCGCAGACTATTAGAAAACTCACGTGAAAACGCAAAATCGTTCGCTGATTCGCGTAAATTCTGCCACGAAACGGCGTAGTAGATAGATAGATACGGAATCTCCCTTTCGCTCTGATAATGATGCATCACGATGATAACCGTGGCCAAATATGATACACGACAACACTAATTATCCGTGCAACCACGGGAATGATACCACGGCGAATGAGAGAAGCGTGCGCGGGTGGAAGGAAAAAAAGAGAGGAGGCGGGAGATGGAGGAAGTAAGGAGATAAAAATGGAAAAACAAAGACGGACAAGGAGGAAAGAAGAGACACGTGCCGCGAGCGAGGAAAGCGTGAACTTTTATATAATTAACGGGCTGTACACGGCCGGACTCATTAATTGCCGGCGCATCGCCGGTCATTAGAGCGACGTGCATGCGCGCACCGATCCTTTGTTACTGATTGGCGTGTTAATTATATCGCCACCGATTTTAAATTCGCACGAGGCTCGTGACTGCCGTGGCACGAAACGCAAGCGAAAACGGTGCCTGCCGCCTGTCAGCGTTGGGAAACGAGCGTAGAATTGCACACGGTGTCGTCCTTATACATTAGGCGTATCAAGCATTAATAATACATTCTTATAATAAGTTTTACAATTATTTTTTCGAGAAAGTTGTTTTGTTGTGAGAAAGTAGAAGATGTTAATGAAATAGAAAAATTAAGTTGCACCTCGCGAGACGCCGAGATGTTTGATCTTTGCGGCAAAGAGAAAAACGTTTGGGGAAAAAATGGTAAATAATTACACCGAGA
>NW_017305997.1:61041-69152 GCF_001594115.1 Trachymyrmex septentrionalis | reverse complement strand
CGAGATGTTTGATCTTTGCGGCAAAGAGAAAAACGTTTGGGGAAAAAAATGGTAAATAATTACACCGAGAGAGAGCGAAAGTTTCGAGTACGAGTTATTTTACTCGCTGTTGCGAGTTACTCGGGTGCTAAAGTGCGACGAGTGATGCACGGTGGAAGACACGCCTCAACGAACGCGAGAGAATCGCGAAATTCTCGAGGAACATCCGCGAAATCGGCGCCGCTGTTGCTACACGGAACGTCGTGTGGGCGACTTGTCAAACTAATATATGTAAGGTAGAGGGACGAAGAGTTTCGCGATGGAGAATCGTAGTAACATTGTCTCGGCCGACGCAGGTGTGCGTGCATAACCGACGTGGGTGGGTAGATTAGAGGTGTGTAGATGGAAATTTCTCACGGATTTCCACTCGCGCGTGTTATAGAAAAATCGCGTGTAGATAGAAAAAAAAAAACCAAATGACAAAACGCGTGCGAGTACCGGTTGCACAAATTCACAAGCTTCGCCCACTTTTCATCCGCTTCCACAGACACTTTTCTTCTTTTTGGCGTTCCGTCGTTACGATCAAAGGACTCTGTCTATGCGACGTGCGATGAATTGAAGAGACATCCAAAGATTGTAAAGCACGGTGAATATAAGACTGACAGTCGATCGATAGAAACGTGATCCCGCGATTTGGAACATCGACGTGACTCCGGCGCATATAATTTCGAGAAGACAAGAGCAATCTTACGCGACAAGCCGAAAATAAAATCTACCATGACGTAACTTGAGCACTCCTCAAAAGCGTGGCATGCAACGTATTTTGCATAATGATCTCGCGCAGCCGTTTAAATCACCGATCTCTTCCATCCGCATCCTTCCGAAGACGTAACCTTCTTAACTCACAAGTCCCACGGTTCGCTTACTTCACGATTAAAAACGTATTACACATATTTTGAAAATAAAGTAAAAGTTGTTAAAAAATTCTAAATCGCATAATAATACAAAATAAATAATACAAAATATTTAAATAATACAAAAAATTTCGCGACGTTTCGTCATTTGGATCAACAGTTATTTCAATAAGTTGTAATATTTTTTTATCTCGATTCTAATAAAAATACATGAAAATATATTATGAAATAAAGAACACGGCTGAAGACGGCTCGAAATGAAGCCGAAAACGTCTGTAATTATTATTATTCGCGTTATACATTGATTAAAAGTTCATAAATTGAAGAATTTGATAATCATCTTCGCACTAATTACCGGGCAAAAACTCTCATCAGCCCGATTTGTTTTTGTCTTATTTGACATTCTCGAGAGTTACTCTTCTGTAATTATATTATAAAACATTGACAAAAACCTCAATTCTTTAAATAAAAATATTTTAAATATTCGAGATAATTTATGAAAAGTTACATTGCGATTACAGAGATTAGTTACTCTATAAATAAATCAAATATTTATTTCTTCTATACCTTTGTAATTAGTCTCTGACTCATTGAACACTTTAAAATATATAAAAAAAAAAAACATTTTAAATTCTTATTATCGTTTTTTCAATTTCAATTTATAATTAAAGTAATAAAAAATAAAGTAAATAAACAAAAAAATCGTGTCATTCGAAAAAACAAAGTAGAGAATGTTATAAATACAACTTTTATATGTACAACTTATTTTAAGTACAAATATTGTGATTTGTAAAAATAGATATGATAAATCTTTAATTTCGACGCCGATTAACATCGTGTAAACGATCTCGTTCGCGCTGATCCGATGATTTGATAGCCGCGAGCAGGTCGCAGCGGTATTCACGTCATGCGAATGAACGACAATAACGAGCCAACTATTTACCATTGTTCGCCGACCCCGAGTAGTTCGCCTACGCTCCCTAAATGACATCGGTGACGAGCACGATTACAACAATGACACCCGGCAGCGACGAGTAGCCGCCGGTTATGAACCGGGGTTGGTAGTCTCAACGACCTCCCGACGCGAATTACTGACTTGGTTCGCGGTTGCCGAGAATTTTGATCGATCAATTTCAATCTGCGCGTCGCTCGGGAACGTCACAGACGCTCGTTTACAGTGCACTTACGCATCCCTCCCTCCCCCGAAAGCCCTCTCGTCCCTTTTCGTCGTGATACAAAGAGCATTTTTTTTTTATCTTTGACGTACAACATGGTCTTCGAGTATCGCTTCACGTCTCGTTACCTTCGAGACCGCAGCGGTAGGTCTCTCTAAGTCCTCTCCGATATCGAATCATTGTCCGCGTGCAATTGTGATGGTCCCCCCCTACGGAAAAGAGAAGTGGCGCAAGGACGTCGGATGAATGAAAGCGAGTAGGCCGAGTGCTCGTTCGAAGCCGAAACGAAGCTGCCCCGCGATATTTATGTTCGTTTTTCAATGGCACTATTTGGCAATAGTTCTGAACGTGACACATAAATTAAAGTGCTTTGAAATTATTATCAGATATTAAATGTAAAAAATATTGCCCAGAAGGCGTCTACCCGGAAGTGCCTATCGCTATTCCGAGCGAGATGACACATTTCCGAAAATAATTTCAACATGGAGATGAAATGGGAGAATAAAAAGATAAAAAAAATACATTTAATTATACAAGCTAAAGAAGAATAATTTGATCGCCACAACATTCCCATATTTAACCGGACAGAAACCTTCGCTAACAATGCGTTACAACGCTACTTTCTAATTAGTCTCTTAATTCGATGAAAACTACCGGTTAAGCGATCTCTCTCCTGCCAATCGATGCACGAAGGTAGGCCATCAGGTGTAGCGAATTAGGAATGATATACTAATTCACTCCCGGAGAGCATGTAAGATTCATAAACCATTCGGAAGACAAATATCGTTCTTCGTCAACAAGATGTGATTTATATAAGCGGATCGATAGAAAAACTGCTTGTACGATGATCCCAGTATATTCCCAGTTACGAACTAACCTGTTTTATAACGGTTTATTTTATACAAGATGTAAATTAAAATTGATGTCTGAACCTAAAAATAGCGATTTATTTAGCGGATCTTTGGAAAATCACCGCGGTATATATGATCTGCATTAAATTACAATTCGTAATATGACGCAAAAGGAGAATGCACTACTCTCGGCATTCGCAATTGTTACGCGAAATATCGATTTCGCTATTTATGCCTTCACCTTTCTCATCGTTAGACTAGTCACATAAGACATTTTCCGTTTTACCAGTATTTTATTTGAAATACATATTATACGAAACAGTTTTATTGAATGGTTTTGTTAAAGTATCTAAAAATCTAGCTACATACTAATCTAAAAATAATATTATTGGACCATCAAAATAATTATGTAGAAAGCTCAAACTAATTGCTAGAATGTCAAAACATTTTACAGAATTCCCTTCACGTTTAAAAAACCTATGTGTATAATTATTTTGATGGATTCAAAAACATTATTTTCAGATATTTTGTATCTACCTAAAATTTTTAATAATTTAGCAAAACCATTTTTTTTTCCGAGTAAGCATAATAATGGTATGTATCTATGAGTGAAAAAATAAAAAAAATATATATATATATAATAAAACGAAGAATTAAAAGAATTCAAACTTGCTAATTCTTCCAACGAAGAATTAAAAAGTTCAGAAATAATGTTTGCAATGAACTAATTATAATAAAAATAAAAGGAGATCTCATCTCATTTAACGCGAGAAAATTCTAGCTGTGCCGCAACGAGATAAGACTGGTAGAATAATTTCAAGAGTAATCGAGCTATCGACGAGCCCGTGGCGGTTACACAGGAATACCCTCATATATTGCTAACAGGACAAGAATAAGTACGTTAGTAAACTGATTTCATATGAATCATCTTAATCGTTCTCGTCCAAGAAGTGCGTAACATCACTTGTAAACGTTTAATCGAGTACCGACGAGAATTCTCTCTTCCGGCTCTGCGTGACCTTCGACGATGGAGTTGCTTTCATCGATAATCGATAGCAGACCACTAACTAAAGATGTGCCTGTCGACAAACATGGAAATACGTTGAAAAGTCCGAGCCTCGCTAGCGGTAACGTCACAGCCTAATCGAATGCAATTTAGAAAAGCGCGTATTCTAAACACCCCGTCAATAATTTCACAATATACGGTACACGATATTTCCGACACGGTTATTTCAGTGAATAACTTATACGAGTGATGATTTAATCTGTGTATATCTGAGCCATTAGTAAAGCAACTGTTTCTAAACAACAATTTAATCAATAGACAGAAATGTATCTATTCCGACATGAATTCAAAAAGATTTCAATATCAAGTTTATCTTAAAATATTAAAAGCACATCTTTTAATTTAAATCACAAGTATATATAATTTTTATTACAAAACGGAAACTATGGTGGTATTCTTACAAAATTAGCATTTCTTTCCATCCATTACACTGAAAAAAAGAAGTGTTTAATCTCGAGATATTAAAATGTTTTACGTGTTTGGATTTAAAACGCACAGTATTTTAAATCCAAGTACGTAGTGTTTTGTCTATTGAAACAGTTTGAAACTAAAACATCTTTAAGTGTCTAAAAAATGGGAACAAGAATAAAACATATCTCTTTTCACAGTGTATTCATTTATACGTACGAAAGTAATCCTACGTACGCATTGTAAGTTCATCGACTCGTTCGCTAACTTGTAAAATTATTCCATACTACTAGAATGACGTGGTCGTTTCGATCGAACGAAAATTCGGTGAAGGCGGGAAGATGAAAGAAACGCCAGTCCTGGGGTCATTGCCGTCTTCGCTCATAGAACGCGCGTAATATCTATACGATAGCTGTACTTAAAGCTGTACCATTGCTATCTACCGGGTGTATTATCAACTTACGGTATCGGAACCGAGAATCTTTTTGCAAGGCGATTTCCTGCTCCACCAGGGCCGTGTTAACGACTGGGATGATTAAACCGTTTACCGCCGCCGCACCGGCTGCAAATGCATGTTTTTAACAAAATGTTATTTAACATAGTCGTTCGGTTTAATAGATCCGTTCGTTACGTTGATTCCGCCACAAGGGTCTTAATTAAACAGGGATGCGGAAAGGACGATTGCGGATGCGGATAAGAACGATTCAAGTTTCTTACGACCCTCGACGTTTCTCGACGAGCGGTAGAGTTTCTTATATAAAAGGGAAGATCAATGGCCTGCTGTCGATTATACTCAGATTCTCGTAGATCGCGAGAAAAACCAAAAAAAGAAGGAAAGGAAGCAGAAAATCATGGTGACGACGCGGTTGACGCGGAATTAATGTGTCGCTTGACCGAGAAACCAAAAAACGGATCTGGTTTTTTTCTAGAGAGAGAGAGAGAGAGAGAGAGAGAGAGAGAGAGAGAGAACGAACCTTTGAAATTTCCCACAGGTTCCGGACGGCGAGAGTGGAGAGTGGCAAAGAAAAGCAGACACAGAGAGAACGCGAGCGCGAGGATAATGTTACTGCATAAGGCTCGGCGAATGCACTGAGCGACGCGTGGGTGTTGGGCGTTGCACGAACTCGTACCGGCTCTAAGTGGCACCGCGCGAGTATTCGTACGTGAAATAGCGTCTTACTAACGTTATCTCGTCAGTAGGTATATGTAGATATATCGCATGGACCCGGGCTTGTCCGCGTTGTCGCGTAGGAGTGCCGCTCGGTAGGGCAAGCAATCCTACACTCTTCTTTCGTTTCCCAGCTGTTCCCCCCCCCTCTCTCTCTCTCTCTCTCTCTCTCTCTCTCACTGTCCCACAAAGAAGCTACTTTTCCCTCAAACTTAATCCTCCGCCCGCAATCATATTTTTACTCCCTCTATCCAGCACAAGCTTTTTTACTCTCTAAAATCTTTGGAATGGAATCTAATTCTAAAGATTGACGACGAGTGACGACTGAGCCAGTGTTGAAAAACTGGTTCAACTGTCGGTTTTTAAGAGTAGGATTCATTCACTCTTTAGAGTTAGATATTCCGCTCCAAAGATTTTAGAGAGTACTGTTATAAGCTCCGAAAAAATGTGGAAAAATTTAGGATTGCTTTTCAACATCTATATTATATTGCCAAATAATTCTTTATTAACAGGATGTTATATTTAGGGTGGGAACCAAATTCCTCCCTATTTTATTTCGGAGAAATACGAGAGGGAAGTTTTATGATTGCAAAAACGGAGAATTAATAAAACACCGATATTTAAATACTATATGTATGAGTGTTTATCAATAGTAATATTGGTATTACACACGCAACACACAAAGTACATATAACTCTACGTCGTTCTCATTCCACGCACGTGATTAATGAAAGACAAGGATCGAACAATAAAGAAAATTCTCTATTAAATTCTCAAATTAATTGATACATAATACAATATAACAAAAGCAACGTGCACAATTATTCGAAATTATTCGTTGCCTTGCAATTCAGATCCGTATTCGAAATATTCTACTAACAGGAGAATTTTATTTAGCGACGAGCTACACGACACCGTCAATTCGACGTATCGTCAGCGAATTTCGATATCGATGCGAGATGCTGGACACGCGGTCTATACTTTGCGCCAATTTACGGACGGTCTAACCGAGGGAGAAAAGGCCCAGAAGTAAAGGGATAGCCCAGAAGTAAAGGGCGGAAACTGATTTCTTTCGCGAGTGCTCTCGCGCGCGCGCGCGCTCGCGCAGCGTAATTTAATCGCGCGCGTACGCGCGGCCTAGCCCGCGGGGCCAGGGCTTTAGCCATGCTCGTCGATCAAAACTTCTTTTACAGATAGCCCCTGATGATACGTCCCGGGGGCTACACCTGCTCGTGATACGCCACTTTGGTGTAACTTGCCTCGCGCGAGCGAGATCGTCTATGTGTGTTATATAATACAAGATCGGCGTCCGCCGGTACGCCGGTACACGGACTGCGTCGGTACCGGTGGTCATGGTGGTTATGCTGGTTACAGGGGTTATGTCTGGGCATGGAAGAGTGCTGGCTGTAATACGGGTACAGTCCCGGCTAAACATTCGAATCCCGATGCCGCCCAGACTTCCGCGCAGTTGTCAATGGCTGCGCTCGGCAGAAAAAGCAGCTTTGCAACAGTTGTACGATTTTTTATACGATTGGTGCATATACATTTAGATCCAGTGAGGAACTAAAGGCAGGACCAATTACACCGAAGGATTTTACAACAGTTACAAAACTGCTTTCTCTGCTGAACGCAGCCAGTCGATAGATCTGCTCGCGTCGCTTGGTACTTTTTTGCACTCGGTACTTTTCGCTTTCTCTTTTTTCAACGCCCGGATATACATTTGTCTCGTGTTAAATGCAAAGATTTTGGGGAATTTCATACAACGTGAAAAAAAATCTAACGTTCAAACCTCTCCTGGGAAATCTGATTATAAAGACGCGCACGAATCAGTACGAATAAATTTGAATCAATCCATACGAATAGAAAGCAATTTTTTTGAATTCGAGGACTGCCTCGGATGCTATTAGCATCGGAATCGATTTGACATTGTGAAATACTTCGTCCCGAAATGAAGAATATTCGGAAATCGTGCGAATGGCCGATGTTGGAGAGCAATCACACAGCTCGAACAGGAAATTAATTCTGACGCGCGAAGAGTAAAGTAGATAATAAGGAGAGGAGGGACAACATCATCGGGAAGACAAGACTCAGTCTCAGTTGAAAAGTTGCACCTTATACGGTTCTCATCGGAAACTCTGGGTGAAACGCGCGGTTCACATCGTAGGCGCGTAGGTACGGTTAAGATTCACTTGTCCGCTCGTTCGCGTTATGTATCGAATTACGCATGATTACGGCGTACGCACATTAAAACGAAGAACGATCAATTTACTCGCGATCATCGCACGCGGCGAGATCATCGCGGTACCGGCGACGACGTCCCGAACGCGCGACGATGCTAATATTACTCTCGTAATAACCGTCCGCCGCGTGTGCGCATTTTTCGCGCGGGAGCCATTAGACCGCGCGAAAAATGCGTTTTCCATTATTGCAGGAACACGCTTCTCGGCAAGTCTCTCCCCGCTGAGGGAGACGTGCACGACCGTGACACGCGGGTTACAGCGAGTGCGTACGACGTGCGTCCTGGCGTAAAGTCTCGTTGCGTCGGCCTCA
>NW_017305997.1:57457-60941 GCF_001594115.1 Trachymyrmex septentrionalis | reverse complement strand
ACGACCGTGACACGCGGGTTACAGCGAGTGCGTACGACGTGCGTCCTGCCGTAAAGTCTCGTTGCGTCGGTTATTATTATTATTGTTGACGATATAAGCGAGAATAACCAGATCTCTACTTACATATTGCCTCGGTATAAAAATAGACACGTATAAATATAGATAAGTAGGGTAAGGACGGTGAAATACAAAAAATTTAATTGCCAATTAAAATTCACGTTTAATAAATTTATGCTTATATCCTCTGTAACGCGAATAGAATATTAATTCCATTGACCTTCCATCTGCAATCATATTTTTGCAAATTGACTTTTTCTTTTTGTTTAGTCCAAGTTTTTCTATGCTGTTCCTAGTTTTTCAAAAAGTGTGAAAAAAATCCAGGGAACATTTTGTACTTTTCCACAGCTTTGTTATATTACGAAATAATTTTTAAACTTAAATATTAAAGCTTTTACTTAATAAAATTACAAATGAGGAGGAAAATTGAAATTTTGCTTGAACCGAAAAAGACTCAGATTGCAGATGGAGGGGCGAAAGGTGTAATTATAATAGGTGCTAATTTATATTTCTACCTAATGCAGTGTAAATTAACTTTACTCTCGGTTTAACTTACTTTTTATCTTTTTCTAACGCCCGTTAATTAAAATCAATCTACATCGGTAAAGACAAACATAAGAAAAAGATTAAGTGTGAATTAAACCGAAAATAAAGTTAATCTACATATAGAAATGAACGTAAAAAAAAAAAAAAAGAAATTAAACTATCAGAACCACTTGATCACCAAAATGTCTGTACGTCACGAGATCGTGAAGATATCAGCTTTCGACTCGGAGAAATCGCTCGAACAGCGCCGATGTCTGGTAACGTACTTGGTATATACACGGCCATCGAGGCGAAATCGCAAGGAGGAGACACGCACGTTGCGTATGCCGTATCTAACGAGCGGCTTTAAACGTAAATCTAATATCAAATCTTTCCCCATCGTCGCCGAACGCGCGCTGTCTTTTCCGTCTTTTCCGACTTTTCCACACGGCTTACTGATTACGTGGGTCGAGTCGAAACAAATTTGCGATCAGTATAATATTTACAAAGCATTAGTATGCGATTGTTGGACAAGTTAAAAGGAGATGCATATAAGAAAAAAATCTTTTACGTGTAATGATTTAAATTTTACCCCGGTATTACAACAAAAATTGTATCAATATTGGGACATAAAAAATAAGGAAATACAGATTAAAGGATATCAAAGGGATAAGGCATAAAAACACGATTAAGTGAAATACAGACACGCGGACACTTGAAAGAAGGTGATACTCAGTAGTAAGATGATCTCAGACGCAGCCGAGGCATAATAAAGAAGATTAAACACGCGTGCAGAGAGGAAGGTAGATATCACGCTTGAGGATCGCTTCCTTACGACAAGTCGTAACTTTCTACACATTCTTTTTAATACGATTCGCGCGTTTAATCGTTTTTTTCTCGCGCGGTTGCGCCGAGAATTCGTATGCGGTATACCTGCAGCAAAAAATGAAGAAGCTGCACACACCGATGATCTTTCTGTGCTATTACCCGCGTTCTCTTAACGCGAGAAATTATCGACTCGGTAGTCATATCCACGGTTGCTACCTTTCCGGTTTTCGGCAAGAGACTCTAGCTTTTTAATCTCAAATCTCCAGCTCTCCAGCAGATGAAAAAAATCTCTGTCTAATCGCTCTAAAATTTAACGATCTCTTTTTCCATCAAAGAACGCACTACAAAAAAAGTTTTAATTTCAGCAATTTCAGTATTATTTCAGTATTATTTCAGTATACCAGAAAAATTCCGGTTGAAAATTGAACGACCCAGTGGATTCTAATCATACACTATTAAATTCATGATGTCAAATGATAACCGATTCGAGTTTTGTAATCTAATTATTGTTGTCTAGGTCGCCACTGTTCTTACCTAATATATCGTTAATTTGATTGAAAAACAATAAAGTTAAACAATTTAACTTGCCTAGGAAAACGTATTGAATTTAACTCAAATTTTAATATTTACTAAGTACGTAAGTAATATAGATATTTAAACTAACCACAAAAATGGAATGATTTACATTCTGACACATGTGCAGAAATTAAAAACAACGAAATGTTATTGACCTCAACAGACTGAATTGCCATTGCTCCTTTGATATCTAACAGAAGATAGATAGTAGAATTCCATCATCATCACGATTAAATATCTCGTTATCTCGACTAGAATTATAATGAATTTAGCTATAAAATTCTGACTTGTCCATTAGAGAATTCCAATTAATGCAATGCCAGATCCTTTTTCCAGTACAGTTATCAATCTCCGGCAAGAGTCATTAAAAAGACAGTCATATCGTGCGTTAGCTTTCGTTTAGGTACCACTCATGCACACTTCCGTTATTTTCGATGAATTCCGTACAGCGTATGCGTGCATGATATTCTAACAATCCTTAGCGCGTAACTACGTAATTGCGAGTTCAACGGCCGTGAACAAGAGTCTCCCTAGTGGCACTTTTCCTCCGGGTCCACTCGGCCAGCGTATTCTATTTCTATTCCCAGTGCTGCGTGTCTATTCCCGTGCGCGACCTTGTGAAAAACGAGAGCGCGGAGCAATTGATACGAACTCGTTATCATTACACTGAGCTGCCTCTACCGCTGTAATTACGGTGCCCGCGACTACGCGGTCCCGAATGAACGAAAAGTGACTATTACGTATATCGCGCCGGAACTTCAAACTAGTTTAACCAACATACGCGGCGAGTTTTCACTTCAAGGACGCGAGTTGCCGAGTTGCGGGAAAGCTAGTCGACGGGGCACGTCGACAAGAAACGTCCTCCTCAATCCATCCCACGGCGGCTTTTCACGAACGGATCCCACCTCAGGGCGGTGCGAAACGATCAACGATCGCGATCTAGCGAGAAATATCGCGTGCTACGGCCGATTCTACGGCTGGTACGCGTTTTCGCTGCGATTATGCTTATAATTGGCTCTAACCGTACGGTGTGCGCAGTCGAGGCGGCTACTGGTCTAGGAGAAAAATTCAACTGCTGCAACGTCAATTATACCGCTCCGTAGCGGTATGTAAAGGCAGTGGTGCGCGTTTCTAACTGACAGCATCGATCGATTTTACGGTGTCCGGATGTATATTCTTCGACATCGTCGATAAAGTTTGCGTAGGACAGCGAATATTATTAAGACTTTATTACCTATCACCTATCATTCCGGCTTTAATACATATCGGAATTATTCCGAAGCACAACCCGCATAAGGAAGCACTGAGAAAAAGGAAAGATCCGAGGTTATTCAAAACCACTGTACTCTCTCTACAATCTTTCGAGTTGGATGTAATTCTAAAAAGTGACAAAGACAATTAAGCCAGTGTTGAAAAAGAGTGGTTCGATTATCAATTTTTCAAAATTGTATTCCACTCGGAAGCACTTCAGAGCAAATTTTCAATTTGTTGCCGCGTT
>NW_017305997.1:53462-57357 GCF_001594115.1 Trachymyrmex septentrionalis | reverse complement strand
TTCTAAAAAGTGACAAAGACAATTAAGCCAGTGTTGAAAAAGAGTGGTCGATTATCAATTTTTCAAAATTGTATTCCACTCGGAAACACTTCAGAGCAAATTTTCAATTTGTTGCCGCGATCCGATTGCGGCACCGAAAAAGTCGACACAAACAAAGACAGATAATTCGCAAAACAACTATCCGTCCTCCCTCTTTCGGTCCTAACAAAGGAGCCGAAAGTGGAGACTGGCCGAATGTGTAAACGCGAAGCGAATGTCTCATCAGAAAATCGCGATGATTCGTTCGCGACGCGAAGCCTTTGTCCAGGGAATTTTCAACGATCGCTTTCTACGAATGCCAGAAAAATCCTGAGAGACTCCTGTCAGTTCACGTACCTTCGCACCGAACTTCCTGCTCTTTCTTTCCCGCGTAAACGTTCCCTTCGAAGAAGCCTCACCGCCCGTACACCGTCGTTCGGATTCGTGACTGGGAAGCGAGATGCACTGACCCATGACTGGCCCACAAGCGGATAGGATAGCCGTCGAGCCGCGTGCAAGGAGACGACGCCCGTTCTCCGGCCAACTCCCACGTCCTACCGAGTCGCGTCTCTCTCGGGCGAGGCGCGGGGCCCCGCGGGAATTATTATATCAACCGGCAGGCAGGAGAGAGGAGCGCGCCGTGAGAGAAAGAAAGGACGTTAATGAAACAACGTTGGTCACGTCCCCGCGTTTCATACTTGGTATCACTCGGAAGACTCTTACGAAACACTTACGGTATCGCCGGGCACCGGCGAGAATCGTTACGCCGCGCCGCCGAGCTGAAAGTCATCTCGGGAATCGTAACGCGTGTGCTATTACGAGTCGAGATACGGCACGGCGGTGGCAATTCACTGTCAAACGCGCAAAACAACGCGGCGAGGAATCGACACGCGCGCTGATTTCAGTTAAATAACATTTAACATTTTTTTTTTAGAGAGACTCTCTTAGAGACTGCGTTTTAATTATGATGGAAGAAAACCAGGTGTGCTATTGCCCGTTTCTACACGTTTCTAATGGCCAAGAAGAAATACACGCCAGACACTACCATCTTGCTATGGTGATTTAAATCGGCATTGCATTATTATTCTTTTGCTTATACGAGTATATTTTTGTGTTTTTACTTACGTGTTTTAACACACGTCGTCAATCGATCGATCTAAATTCTGCGTGGACACTACATCAGATTTCAATGCTCATTTTTGTTGGCAGTGTACAGTCTAAATTGGAGACAGTTCAAGAGATACGAGCAGTTTTATGTACACGACGATAGATTTGACAAAAAAAAGATGTAAGAGAGAAAGATATACATTTATTATTTCTCTGCCTCTTTCATTCTATTCTAGCTTTTTCTTATCTGTTTCTCTCTTTCTCTTAGAAATTATTAAAACATGGACGGATCAATCAAAAATAGCTTTCTCGTGTTAAGACTCTTATTGGAGAGTCTCTGGTCTAAATATATCTCTTTGAATATGACTGCATCTGGCATTTCTGTAGAATCCATACGAAATTCTCGAACAAATACATGAGTTTCTTCCATCATAATTTTAATATTTTTATCTCCTTCGTGATCTCCTTCTTTCTTTTCCTTTTACAATTTAGATTCGACAATTTATTATCTAAGCCATTATATCCTCTCGATTTCTCGATTTGAATATTTCAACATACGAATATACGTGAATTATTAAACATTATATACTCCAATCGCATGAGAGGATTCAAAACTCATCTGAGTTTTCTTTAATTTGAGACATAAGTCTCGTGTAAAGCAAGCTAATGAATTCGAGATAACGTAACTTTAATCACATGAAAATCAAATAAGAAGGCACATATCTGAAATATGAATGTAGAAGAAAAATATATGTATAATGAAGAAATTAGAAATTATAAGATTAGGAATGTAAGACAGTTCGTTTGACGAAAGAATGTAACGCGCTCTTAATCCGCGAATAAATCTATCCAATTCATATCCAATTAATACCAGACAAATTAAAACAGAAATAATCATCTGTCATTGGAATTTGTATTCTACGTTACAGAAAATTCCTCCCATTTCACACCGTATATAGCTTCACTGTAAGCGTGCTCCGAATACCGAGGTTAAAGGATTTCTCTTCGCGTTTGAAGTTTCAATTTTTCTATTCCAGGCGCTAATGGGTTCGCAGTTAACGGTGACGCTTCGCTTTCGGTCGTTACTCCCATTACAAGTCCCATTGTGGGAAGACAGCAACGCGAGAGAGGCACGCTATAAATAACGAAATTTCGTAAAAGCGTATCCACATTCCTCGTCCACGGCGATGAGTCAAAAGGCGGAGAACTGGCGTCGCTCCTCATTTTTCCCGGCTGTACATCACTGTCGTGTTGCGTTAACGCGACGCTGTCCCATTTACTCGCACGTCACCGTTCATGAGGGCCTGATTAATCAGATACTCTTCTAGTCCGATCCCCTATGCACCTATCCTACGATCGCTTGCCCTACGGCTGCGTGGTTCCCTTTCGCTTCGGTCCTGAGAGATACACAACTTGTTACCGCGTCAAAGAAACTCAGCCCGCGTGGCTGCACGTGCACAAATCATGAATTCCTAAACGAGTCGCGGTACGGTCGAAAGACAGAGGAGAAGAAAAAAAAGGGAGGGGGGGGGGAATATTTGTCATAGTGTGTCCACAACGAGGTTCACTCTAATAAGAAGTTTAAATCGGACAAGTCGTTGAACGGGGAAGCGCACGGAATATGCTATTAGCGTATAAATACAGATGGTTTCAATTTGAACGTTCACAAAGCGCGTTCGCGCGCGATTCGTAGCGGATAAGAATATACATAATACGCGCAATGTGAACGAACGTGTAAAAGCTGTGGCACACAAAAGCGCACTTAAGCAATAAGACTGAGCAATGAGCGAATCAATATATTATTTACTTACATATACGTTATTACCTTACGTCTCTATTGTATTGTGATTGACCGATTTTCTTATTGCTTACGTTTACTACTTTACGTGTCTTTTTGTAGCCGTCATAGCCTTCAGAGATATATAGAAAAACGTAAAGATGTAGAGAATGTAAGGCAATAACCTTGCGTTTTCTACTGCGATTGGCCGATTCTTATTGCTTATGCCCCTTACTGCCATACACACAAAAAAATATCATTCTATTATTAAGAAAAGTGATTACTCAATTTTTTACTTTCTTCCTTTTAAGTATCAGATATGTTTAATAAAAATTCTTTTCTTGATAATGAACTTAAAAATATATTATTACAAAGGACTCCGCACCAATTTGATGGGGAAATGTCTTTCTGTGGATTTGGCCAATTTTTGGATATGTTGTAGTTCTCTTCATTCTGAACAAATGTCTCATAAGGGCAAACGTGATCCCATGAGCCGTTTCCGTGTTACAAATCTTGAAAGGTCCAGATTTTACACAATTACTGGACCTTTATATTCATTGAGAGATATTTAACATACATAAAAATTCATTATTACGTACTAAAAACAAGAATGTATTTTCTTGTGTGAAGAATACTATAAAATTAATCGAAGAAGTAACTTTATGTTATAAGCAAATCGAATTTATTTTAATTTAATATTCTTGATTGAGGTATTAAACTCACTAAGATTCAGAATATATAATATTTGGAATAAATTTGATGCTTGTGATACGACTTGTGATAAATTTACGGATGCGTAAACCTTTGAAATGCTTGAAACAAGTTATGATTACTTGTGTACGGTATTTATCTTTCTGTATATGTTTTTACATGCCATGGGCTTTTTAAGGGCCATCTATAATAAAAATAGTAAGCTATAAAGAAATCGACCAATCATAATGGTCGATTATTCTGCTCGCATTCGATTGTGAAACTGGTCAACAGCTTTACAGC
>NW_017305997.1:52766-53362 GCF_001594115.1 Trachymyrmex septentrionalis | reverse complement strand
AATCGACCAATCATAATGGTCGATTATTCTGCTCGCATTCGATTGTGACTGGTCAACAGCTTTACAGCTTGCCATTTCCATTGTAGACGGCCTTTTAACCGTATAACTTTCGATCGACAAATTAAGTAACTCAGTAACTCGATGCTAAAATTGCTACTTTGTTGGTGCGGGGTAATAGAATGAGCGCCCGAGCGACAACCGAGCGTTAAAAATAATTTCCTTAACTGCCCCAGCGTTGCCTCCGCCGTGCAGTAATGGAAATCCACCTTCGCGAGATAACGTAGCGCGTAAATAAGCGGTCGCGGTAAGAAAGGGGAGTTTACGAGACGCGTCTTCTCGCGACCACCACCTCGGCAAATCGACCAGCGCAAATATATATCGCGTTACCCACCTATCGTCCTCCATGCCGTCGCCGTCGTCGTCGTCGTCGTCGTCGTCGTCGTCGTCGTCGTCCCGGGGGAATTCCACGCACCAAGTAGTCGTTACTTTCACTCAGAGATCCGAAAAATCATCGTTGGAAAAAGCGACCCGGTTAGGGAGAATCGAACGAGAGTCCGTTCGCTCATACTTATGCATGAGTCCGTGCACCTAATACG
>NW_017305997.1:30175-52666 GCF_001594115.1 Trachymyrmex septentrionalis | reverse complement strand
AGAATCGAACGAGAGTCCGTTCGCTCATACTTATGCATGAGTCCGTGCGCACGCGGCGTGCACCTAATACACCGCCGATGAATGATTTATGGAACGATATCCGCTTTTTATCGGGGAGCCCCCGCGATTCAGGTTGTCGTGCCCCGAGCACCGGTCGTGCCGCCGAGATTGCTCTCGCCGGAGGATGCGAGAGAGCAGGCAGTCCGGGTCGTAATTGCACTCCGGTCAAGGGAAACGAGGGGAGAGAGAGAGATAGAGTCGAGGGATCGGTTTAACGAAATCTGTTGTTAGCCGCGACCGAGGGGAACTTTGCCGTTTATCACTCGGGGATTTAATCCCCCGTGACTCGCGCGTGAGAAATTACGCGCTCAAGGTGGTACAGCGATCATCGCGCTCTGCCACGAACGGAGGATTTATTTTCCACCCGTTTACCACGTTCTGGAAGCTCTTCGTGGCTTTCCTATTATCTCGATTCGCCCCGTCGTGAATAAAACTACTACTTGATACACTTTCGAAATTATATGTCGGCTGGTGGTACCATTAGAAGCTTACCCGGTCGATGCGTCGTTACCTAATTTCGTATCACGTGCCAAAGCTCCCGTAATCTCATTACGAAAGCCGAAAGCTCGCCAAAAAGCAGATCGCGACTCGGATATGTCGAATTATTGACAAATCTAGAGTACGCACAAGCGTTATGCAAATGTTTCGCATCCGCGCGCGCGATCGGTTTAAATAGAGATTAATTGCGAAAGTTCTCGCCGTAAATATATCACCTGCTTCTATTCGTCCGTACTATAATTGAACTGTACTAATTTAAAACATCATGCGTAGAGATCTCGTTCTAGCAACATCGTTTCTTTGCGAGGAACTCGGTCGATGACCGCGTTTAGGCAGATGTATAGTAATACTAATAACTACTACTAATAGCCAACCCTTGTGCAACGCTGATCGATTATATCGCTTAGACGTGGCGTTTCACTCACCAAGTAACAACAATGCTAATCGAACACGTCATTATGGTTTCGCGTCGATACTTGCAATCCATCATGACAAATCCGCTTGCAATAATCCGTCCTGCGATGTGTAATTAATTCTAGTAGATCTATTCTGATCTATGCATAAGAGAGGAACAGAGAAAATTCACTCTGCATTATGCCTGCATTTCCGTTCGTTAACCCTAACATTATCAACGACGAACACAGAGATTTCTCGAAATGAATCGTATTGAAAAAAATTTCTGATTGAAAATGGACACAAATTCAAATTTTTCTGATTAAATTTATTAGAATTCTAGCTGAAATAATCGGAATTCTGGTTGATACAATATTTCTGATAAAATCTACTAGAATTTTTATTTTTATCCGAATAATTATATCAATCGGAATTCTAGTTATCTCAACTAGAATTCTTATAAACTTCGTCTACAATTTCCACCAGAATTACTATTTAATCCAACCAGACCATTTTTCTCAATGCACTCAATAGCCCTCCATCTACAATCTGGGTCTTTTTTGGCAGAAACAAAATTTCGTTATCAAATTTCTCCGAAATGAAAGAAGACAAAATCCAGTTTCATTTATTGCCAAGTTATACATTTTTAAACAAATTTCCAGTTTTTCTCAATTTTTATTAAATAAAAGTTTTAACATTTCAGTTAAAAGGTCCAGATTGCAGGCGAAAAAAAGTATAATTGCAGACGGATAATTAACTTGACATTAAAACTGTTTTTTTTTTTAAATAAAAATGCAACGCAATCATGCGTGCATGTAGCAAAAAAACTTTTTTACAGGCCGCTGGCAGTATTCGCGTAAAAATACGAGAATAACGTTTTGATAGGTAATAATACTAAATATGAACACAAGAAGTCTGGTTAAGTGCGGTCATTAAATTTATCACGAACGGGCAGTTAATCTTCCGACATCGGTTACCAGCACTTTTCATAGCGAACCTGACAGCCGACTCCGGTGATTTTAACCTGCATTCGCGTCCGCGAACAGAACGCAGTATGCGAAATATATACGCATAATACGGCGATATTTCTCCTCGCCGCCGCGCCGACAGTGTAGGAAGCTCGAAACGCATTCCATTAGCATAGCTTAACATTAAGCGCTCACACGTCCCGGCTCCGTGAATTACAGGCATTGAATCTTGAATGATTGCACGATTCAAAGGGCGTACATCAACAATGTCAGCCGGAACGCAGGCTCACCTGTTTCTGACTACCGCGCGAAATCTTAACGAAAGCCGCGTTCGTTAATTTCAAATAAATATTACGTAGACTCCATTATGCACCTCGCGATAACCAATTCGCATCTCTCGTAAAATCTCTCATAAAATATTGTACGATCGATACTTGTTATAATATAATCTCCCATAATTGTTATCTATTAGCTTTATATAGTCGTGGCAAACTATATTATTAAATAACGGTTACCAATTAATTAATTATTTGAGCCTCTTTCGATCAAATGCGATTGACGAACGATTATTTTACAAGGGAAACTTTACATTTCTCGGAACGGTTTTCCGAATTCATGGAGATCTCTTAGCCGGGGTGTTGCGTACCCCATACAGCTGAAGATGTCACAATCACCTCGTTAGTCGTTCAGGGTTAACGAAGCCGCGCAAGATCGCGAGATTCTCCGAGATCGACGAACTCCAACTGTTTTCTCACACTTTGTCAGCATCCAAGGTTGGCCGTTCGCCGCGTTCACGGATTCGTCACACTTCGATGTCAGTGACCTTCGTCACGTTTTTATTTTTAAACAACCGGTCATTAAGAGAGCTATATAGGCTTAGCTCGGCTCTCTTTGCTTAGCACAAAGACGTAATGGCAATTACAGACTTGATGCAACATTATTGAAACCTCTCATAGGAGTAATGAACTCCTATGGATGATATCGGTAAAAGTAGTTCCTGAGGGCAAAAGAGAGAAATTCTTCTCTCTATGTAGAGGGAAGAATTACATAGAGAAAAGAGAATCTGCTTTGATCTAGGAAAGTGGAAAACACCACTTCATTCTATTGAATAAACCTATAAAAATAACTATCAAATTTTTACATCCTAAATTAAATTGAAATGAGCGCAAGGTGAATTGTTGAGAGACACTTAAATACGCTCACTGCGGTCTATTCCGGTCACGTGAAACGACAAACAGCATTTATAACGTAATATTTGCTCGAGAAGCGCGTCATGCGGCCATCGCGGACGAGTGTGTCAACGACTGGTGAAAGGTATCAATGACTTTTCTCTCACTGACCCACGACAAGGAACTTTCGATCTCTAATATCAACGTGTCTACTTACATAATCGCGGTAATGTCCGTGCGAGGAATTGACGATGCGCGTCACTAATTTCACGCATTTCTACCTGTATGATGTCTTGTTACAGTCAGACTAGGATAATCTATTAACTTTATATAAGTACAGCAAATTGATTTCTCTTTAGCAGTATGTAAAGTATGGAATAATCGTTTAAAAAAGATTAACCTTTAAGAGTAGACAGATAGGATGCTTCAAACAAATTTTATCCTTGTAGTTATATTTTTTAATAATACCAACAAAATTAAATTTACATAATTTATACCCTTATCAGAATGTCAAAATAATGAACGTTAAGATTTCTAGGCAATATTTTTTCATGTTCTTCTCTCAGACCAAGGTTTTTAAGATAATTATGCGTGGGGTGGCTGGCCACCTATCTACTTAAAGGTTAACGAGTTTAAATAATTTTGTTCTTCTCTCGCGAAAATTATGTATGTGTGACAATTTCTCTCCTCATAAAAATATGTAGTCAACAAGACGTATCGCCAAACAGGCGTTCAACATTCATTAATCAATGGCGATCATGCAAGATATATTAGCGATATGCCAAACAAGACAGAAGACCGCGCGAACTTGGCGCAAACACGATCGACCGGTTAATGTATTTAATTATTTAATATCCCTGCATGACAAGGTTGCTACATTGACGACGGTAACACGTATGAAGGCAAAAAAGCAGGGCTGAGCCGATGAGCCGAATGTATCCCGTGTATTACAATACAATGACGACGTGCCGATTTATCTCAAAGGTGAAAAGATATATCCCCGGAGGCGCGTTGTCCAATAACTGATTTACGACATCCGGCGAGCGCACCGATTAAAATAACGCCATATCCTCGAAACGTACGAAACGGCACGTAATCGTCCGGAGTCACGCAGACGTTTCCGCGACGGGAGGGCGCGGTGAGAGGATGGAAATTACGCAGCATCCTCTGTGCCCCTCGCGTTTTGCACATTTTAATACGTTCGACGCGTTTCTTCCATCTATCCGGACGCACGACCGCAGAGCACCGCCCGGATGCAGACAAACAGGTAACGTCAGGTTACACGTTCGCCCACAACGGGAGTCGACCTTCGCTCGCGGTGTAACGTAGCTCTCCATCCGCGGACGCGCCGGCACCATCCTTCGTGTCCCTAGCAACGATGGTTATGGATCACCGTCCCGGCTATCACGTGGCAATCGTGGACAATGGGCCGTACTAATAACCCGGTGAACGAAGAGAACGGGAGAGAGAGAGTAGTCCTGACCGGTCCTGGCTTCGAAAGGGACACATTAATTGGGGCCCAACCGGCGTTTCGTACAAAATGCCCGACTCCCGAAAACCGATAACAATCAATCTACCGATAGATTGGAAAAACCGACCGACCGCGCACCGACACATTCTTCCATGTGTTTTCTCGTTCTTGCTTGCGTAATTATTCAATCGGATCCTCGGAACAAAAGAGCCGTCGCAATCTCACGGAAAAGGAGGAGAGAGACGCTTGAAAGAAGGAACCATACGAAAGATTTACATAATTATGCATATACAATAAGTTGAATAAATACAAAGGCGCGCAATTAGCCGCCCGGGAATGTCCCATTTATGATTTATGAAAAACATCGAATTAAATCCTGTCAACAAAATCTTGATCTTATACTCGTATGTTCTAATTCTACGTTCCAATTTACATCGATTGATTTATCATGTAATTAAAAAACTCGTATTTCCGTTCGTGACTTACTGTAACTATTCTACCCGACCTATAATCAAAGAAGCTAAGACCGTCGATTTTCTCCATGTGAGAGACCCGCCTTTAAGACGATGATCAGTCGCTCGGTGGAATAAACCACGATCAGAAGCCTTTGTGCCGGTCGTTCGTGGCCGAGTAGTCACCGCGCCCGAAGGTAAAGAGGAAGCCGGGTTCGTTTTACCGGTTCAAACGCTTTAACCACCTGCTTCCGAAATTTGCGTTTGAGCACTGTGTTGTACTACACACTTTCTTCGACAATTCCATCTTTCATCGTCATCCAATATGAGATGCTACGCAATCGGACAGGAACGCTGATCGTCCGTCATGAGCTAATATTTGTCAAAGATCTAAATTTTCCAACGCTTGCTTCAGACTTATCTCGGAGCAATGTTGGACATTAATCATTTAGTCTTGACATTCTTTGAATTGCTTACGGCCTCTGTGTTTATAATCGTTACATAAATATCATACCGAAAAATCGAAATCTGATATAAAATACGATATGAGATACGAAGTTTCATATCAATTATATCTTGATTAGAAATCAACTAGATTACTTCCGAGGAACCTGACATCACTAATACATACAAAATATTCCATGATATACACGCAGTAAGATAGTGATTATTAAATATCTTTAAAGGAAATAGAAATTTAAATTATCAATAAACAAGAATGGACTATGAAAAAGTCAGTATACTCTATGAAAAATTAAATTAAAAATGTGATTTATTATAAAAATTTGTTTGTTATAAAAGTAAATATAATTAATAATCTCATTGGTGTTTTTCCTAAATAAATAAATTATATGAAATCTTACTGTCTGACAGTAAAATATTTATTTTATGTTTGTGAATCGCGTATTAGGAAATCTGTAATATTCATAACTTAATATTTAATCTTGGGAGATATATGGGGAAAGATCAAATACTATTAACTTATAAAATATATAGGAAAAAGAAAGTAAAGCAACAAAATTAAATTATTCCCTACTTCTTTTAAAACATATTTATCTTTATTTTCCGTAAATATATAGAGTATAAAAATATCTAACTTTCATCATCCATGAGATAAAATCATGAAAAAATAGTAAAACTTTTATATTCTAATAAGGCTAGTTATTTATTTAACGTAAAAAGGCATGACATAAAAGTCGTTATAAATTTAATAAAATTATTATATATATTAAATGCATTTAATATTCTTTTCACGCAGATTTATTCTTTCTAACAAAATTAAGTAACTCACACACACACACACACACACACAGATACGATGCACAGCAGCCGAATATTTAATAGCGGTTGAAATTATATCAAATCGAAATATACATAATTTATAATATTTCGAATAATTAATATCTAGAGAAATAATTGCTGCTCACATAAAATAATTATAAATGATTACGCAAACAACGAATGAAGTAACCTAATAATAATTTACTCATCTTATAGTCGCTCACTCGATGATGTCTCCCAGATTTCCTCTTCTTCATCATTGCACTTACTCGTATATTACACAACACTCGCGGAACACATTTAATTACGATTGCGCATACTAATTACTGAAATAGGATAATCGCGTTCTTTGCACGACACTCCCAACGTTAATCATACGTGACGTGCATACTACAATTACCTACTGCTACAAAAAAACACCTATGCGGAAAACGTATATAAACTCGATTAAACTTATTAGCTATTCATCTACCATCTACGTTCGATGTGAATCTCGCCAATTAGTACAATAAATAATAAAATTTCAAAATCATAGCGAAGGATTTTATTAAATTGCAAACAAAGTACGCCATATACATCGAAAAATACTAAGGTACAGGCTGAATTGTAAATATATTTGTTAACTAGATGTATCACAACCTAACCATTTATTCGTTTTATACATGTGACAATTGATTAACGATCGAAAAGTTCCAAGATAAAATTATGCAGAATGCTTGCTTAAAAACAATTCTTATTAATTACAAGATATTTATAATCACGGGAGTTGATTAAGCACACGCGTTAATAGACAGGCTAATTGTTCGTAGAAAATAATGGCGTTTAGTATCTCCCGTTACTTGCCACGATCGCAGGTCGGAAGATACGGCACCGCCGTGCCGGCTCGAATCTCACTGTGCGAATGATAGCGCGACGACCTTGTGTATGCGCCACGACTTTGTATACACGACGTAACGGTGTAACCGTCTCAAACATAAGCAAACGTAAGCTCCAAGTATTGTGTATACGATCAAGTGTAACGTCCCAAATTGAAGCACGCGGAGCACCATCTATCAAATTAAGTAAGTCGCGTTCATTGAAAAGATGAAAGGAAACAATAGGGAATTATAAAATATTTTCTTTTCGTTCGCAAAAATTCGTTTGTTAAAATTGATTTAATTTTTTTTCTTGTATTTATTAATTCATGAAATATTCGCGCGTGTCCAATAAGCAATCGATCATATTTTTCCACGTTATTTTCTCAATTGCGTTTCGATTTCATGATATACATACAATTGTAAAATGCATATCTAATGCAATTGACGTCGGAGTGTAAAGTGCCGCATGATTATCTTATTCCAGTAATTAGTACGCACAACCGTAATTAAATATGTTCGGTGAGTGTTGTGTGTTGTACAAGTGTAATGAGAAATCTGAGAATAGGAAAGCTGGGAAGTATCGAATGATGGCGGAGCAACTACAGTGAGTACAAAAAGTATTCGTACAGAGAAAATATTTCTTTAAAATACTTTATTTTTTAATATTATCTAGCAAGAAATGAGTCATCGAATTGATGTCGAATCAATATCGATACGATGATTTCAACAACAATTTGACGTCGATTCGACGTTTAATTGACAATCATTTCTTAGGTAATTAACAATTTAATATATCATAAAGAATAAAATAAACTGTTGCTTAAAATTGTATATATCAAAAAGATGTGTATTAATTATAGAAAATATATCATCTGAAAAATAAGCAAAAATTAAAAATTGTATTGTTTGGATGCTCAAAAAGTATTCGTACAGAGTACGAGTCAAGAAATTTAACTTTTAAAATTAAAATAAAAGGAATACAGGTGAAGCTCGTTTATTTATGTTAGAACCGAATGTTCTATTTATTGTATAAAATTGCTAATTAATGTTTATTTTCTTAAATAAGACTTTTTTATCAAAAATTTCCTTGTACGAGTACTTTTTACACTCACTGTATAAGATGAGTAAATTATTATTTTATTTCATTTGTTGCTTGCGTAATCATTTATAATTATTTTATGTGCGGATAATAATTATTCCTTTAGATACTAATTATTCTAAATATTACTATCATTTTATATATATTTTTGTTTGACAGTGCGATATAATTATCAGATGTATATAAGTACATATATGTATGTATAAAATATAGATGTATTAAAAAATGTATAATAAAATATGATGTATTAAAATGAATAGACTAAACCGAATTAGTACAAAAATTAGTACAAATATCTAATCTTGAAATTGATAAGTTAAGAATATCATGAAGACTAATAATTTTATTTATGTAGATAACGTCAACGTCTATGACAGAAATGTTTATTTTGAATAGTATATTCACGGTACTGAAATAGAATATTTTCATTTTTTAATTCCTAATAATACCTATTTATACATATCTCATAGAAGACGAAAATTGGAACAAGATATTTCTGTACTTTCCACATACATTAGAAATAAGAATAAATTAATAATCAATATTTGGCTTTCTATAGTTCAACTCAAACTCATGGACGATCAACGTGCCTATACGAAGAGTTCAGCTATTTCACCTATAGCGGCAAAAGGCTTTGTGCTTGTACAATCGATCGGACGCGGGAAAAGTATCGTCATCGCTATACATCATTGTATCACATTCAATTTGCAGTTTGTTGCACCCTAAGCGTATTATCAACTAATATTATACCGAAGCTTTATGACTGTTTCGCGACCAAGTGTTACGTAATAAACAACTCGTAAAACATTTGCGTCGTAATCATAAACTGAGAAGCGTTTCTAAAGAAGCGACGACCTTTTTCAAGATATTTCTTATCGGAGAAACATAAATTTCTCGTAAAGTACTCATAACTCATAACTGTCAGATAATCGCTGCTATTTGAAGCTGTCAGTCCGGCAGATACGATTATAATATTTTTCAAGACTTTCGAACATTGTTTTATCATTACATTCGACGAGAGAACGTCTTCGTCTTTGAAATCATATCACATTCGACGATTAGCAGAAAATCGATCTTTTGTTTTCATGTAATATTGGAGTCAAGCAGTGATGTGTCTGGTTTTTCCGTGGGAAATAAATAGCATCGGTAATATTTTCCATAAAACATTGAAATAGGCGATAATTCCTTGTACTATTTCTACGTAAAGCATCGTAAAGACTACAGTGTGGTCGTTTACCGAGTATCACGACCGTGAAGAATCGACGGGGCGTTGCATAAACGGACGCGAACGGCTTAAAAGTCTCTTCCACGTGAAAGTAACGCGCTTAAAATAGCGAAAAAAAGAAAAAGGGACGCGGCCGCGCAAGTCGGACGGGTTTTGCCCGGTTCCGCCGTCGCGGAGTCATTAGCGATGAATTAAACGGGCGAATCGTGTCACGGAAAGTAGTTAGAAACTCCCACAAATCGACGAAATATCATAATAACTTAGTCGAAATTTTATTAAGTAAGCCTGTACAGGTAACTTAGAAATATTCCTTAACTTGGAAATTATAGTTCACCTGGGATTTTTACACCTCAGTAGCGAAAAAATGTGCAATTTTATTGTAATATATTCTTTTCTTTTGTATTGTTTAATATAGTTCTTAATATTTTTATTTTAATATTCTTTACGGATCTTTAAATGTGCAATTTGGGGGTGAAAAAATCCCCAATAAAAAAGAATTATACTACAATCTTTATTTTAAAATCTCTTTTTTTAAAATACTATATCATAACAAGTAATTTAACATGCTTATTCCGTTTAATATTTTGGTTTTTACTTACTTTTCCAGAAAATGTATAATTAAATTCATAATGTTCTTAAATAGTAATAAATCGGAAAATAATTAATAAAATGTTAATAATATAGGTTTTAACTGAAGTGTAAAAACATCCCAGATAATCATTTACGTAAAAAAAAAAAAAAATCAAGCGACTACTTTCGGGTTAAAGAATGTTAAAGAATCGTAAATTCGCTTAAAAATGTCTGATTTGGTGTCCGTATGAAAGTACTTGAAATTATATTGGACGGAAGAAAAAAATAAGTATATAAAATTGGTAGGTAGTATACTCGTATTACGAGTTATTTAATAATTAAATATTAAATAACAGAAAGGTAAGCTTGGGTAGCAGATTAAAAAAAAAAAGTTGATTTGTAATCTTCTCTGCGGACAGATATAGAGATGTATGCAAGTATCACATTCTTATCCCACGCATCACGCGTTCCTTCTCCGCACGCACGAAGCGTGCGGAGTGCAATCTTTATTTCACGCCAATAATCCTCCGACAGGAAGTCAGAAGCACGCACGCACACATTGACACGGGTTATGAGAATCACTTTGCAACTTCTGCGAGGACCGTTGCGCCGCGACTTCTCTTTCTATAGAGTTTCTCTGGCGTAAACAGCGCTTTTCTTTGTAATTCTTTGCATCGTAACGAATCAGAATTTTTAATTCTCAAGGATTTTCTCAGGAGATTAGAACAAGCGCGCATTCCATCTCATTTGTTTTTATTTGTTCGTATTTTTAAATTGTTTCGCATCTGTCTAAAGAAAAGAAAAAAAAACAGTGGAAAAAGGATCTCCACCTGAGAAACTGGCGCAGGCACCTCAGCTTCGACCTCTCAATACAAAAATGAACGTATTGAATTTGTGGACTGTACACATCCAGCAATTGCATTATTCCTTTCAATACCAAACGTGTACGTGTCATTCGTGAATTTATAAACGCATTTATAACATATGATAAATGACAATGTATTGAAAGCTAAATAAATAGCTTAAGTAGAATTCACGATAATCACGCAAAAATCGTTCCCAGAAGAGTTCGCCGAGTAGGATATATATATATATATATATATATATATATATATATATATATATATAAAGGAAAGATGAGGCGAGATACGACGACCATTTATGTACACGATCGCGTACATGTGCCAGCGTGCTCGAACGTGTTCGTGCGTGTCGGCGCACGCACTTCTGTAGATGCGAATATAGAAGACTGGGGATAAAGCAAAAAAAGGCATGGGACAGCCTCCGACAGCGGAAAGATACGTCTGGCAACAGTGTTGGGACTGGACCAGCTGATTGTGGCACCAGGGCCGTCTTCACCCTTTCGAAATAAAATGAACTTTCAAGAAAACGTTTACTTAATCCTCCGTGATCCAACCGAGAGAAGACTTCGAAGCCCCAGACGAATTTTCAATTTTAAATTATTCTGCCTCACATTCGAGCACGTACAAAAAGTGAACAACGTTTGGGCATATCCATATAAGATATTTATATATAAGGTATTCTTGAATTTTGAAAATGTACTAGAACTTTTTCAGACTTCTGGAGTCTAAGAAAAACACAATCAGGTACCTGTGTACTCGATTGGACTAGGAAAGCAGTAAAAAAAAAAACGTTGGACCAGAGAAATTAACTTGCAGTATCTTGTAGATAGATAACTCTTAAATCGAAAACATTATTGAGAAACTGTTACATTTTATACAAGTTTTACGTAATCCAAAATAAAAGCATTAAGATACTCCTCAACGAAATGATTTAATTTGAAAATATATAGAGAAATATCCTCATTGAATTATCTTCATCGGTTGGAAGTGGCTTCGCCCGCTCAGTGACCGTTTTGATGGCGGTGTATCGAGAAATTCTCGAATTTATTCGTCAGTGCCAATGATGATCCGTTGCACAGGTAAAACGTATTCATCTGGGACAAAGGACTGCCATTCGGTCTGGTTAACAATGCACCGGTACATTCAACGATTCAATAACTCTTTCAGCAAGGAAAGGTACCAAACCGGTTTCGTAATTTCCAAATGAACGATCGTCTCGTTCCGTGTCAAGAGTATTTCACGGAAATTTCGTTCCATCCTTTATATTTTCGCGCACGAATGCAAGTTTTTGAATTAAGCTTATAAGTAGCATGTTTTAACGATTCTTACCTACCGAGGAAAATGTCTGGTCAAAAACTTTCTGGACGAGTCAGAAGATTCCGATTATATCAGTTAAAATTTCGATTATCTCAACTAGAATTCTAGTAGATTTAACGAAAAACTTCCGAGTCATCTGTTTTCAATCAGAGCTCCAATTAATTCGACCCGATTTTTCCATTAGTTTTCTATTAGTACGAAGTCGCGTATTTCTAGAAATTGCGTCATGCAATCCAAGCGAAAATAATTTGTGATGCAACACCGCGCGGAATACTGTACATCGAAGGTAGAAGAAGCAGGTGCCGAAGACACTTACTTATCTCAGAACGCGAGGGAAAGGCTATGCAAATCGCGACTCGGAAATCTTTATCATTCAACATTCGATACGGTGACCTCGTCAATGGAGTAAGAAGATTCCGTCGGAATCCGGAATGTGCGCTGGCAACGAGATTAAAGTCGCGGTTCTCCGATTCGACCTGCCTTCCCGAAGCATCTTTTCCCCGATGGACCAGTTCCGGCAGCACCACGGCGGCAGTATCGCGCGCTCGGCGAATGGGAATAGACTCCGACGATGAGCAGAAGAGAGCGAGGTGCAGCATAGGATAGGAAAAGACGAAACAGAAGCAAGGTTGGAAGAAGAGAAAGGATAGAGAGAGGGAGGGAGAGCGAGAGAGAGAGAGAGATCGCGCGGAAATAAGAATAAGAGGAACGGCAGCTCGACTGGAGATGCGAAGTCAGGCGCGAGACGAAAGGAGAAAGGAACGACCAAAGGAAGGCACCCCGGACTGGCAGAAGGTGACTAGACGTGACTAACTCCAAGCCAAGTGCGAGGAAGAAAGCGAGAGAGGCAACTGGAAGAAGGCTTGAAAAATGATCGCCTGTAAGTCTCGGAAAGCTTGTTCGTGCGCGCGAGCATGTCATGCGGAGCGAGATGCATGGAATCCTAAAGTCGGAACGACCTCCTGGAGAAAGAGGCCCGAGTTAGATTCTGGCTGGTGTTTGACACGTGACTCATATTCCATTGTCGTATCATTGTCTTTCTTCCCGTTATATATTAAAATCTTACATGTCTAAAGCTCATACTTCTTAAAGCTCTGATGTTTCGAAGAACAAATCGCTTTAATCGCTATTAATTCATCATTAATTCATCAGAAATGAATATTTCTAAAAAGGAAGATGTTAAAAGGCGGACTGTAATCTACTCTCGTTCACTTCGGATAATTGTTCGGTATGAATCATCCAAAGTTATCCTCGTCGCTCTCATCGTCTCTCGCTGCGCGTCACCCCTCCAAAATTACATTCGCGACGTTATTATTATTCCCGTAATTTCCATACTAAACAAAATTATCGTCCCGCTGTCGGCGTATTTCCTACCGTGCCTTCGGTATTCGCCTTGACTCATCTCATCAAGTCATCTCATCAAGTCAGCCTCAGAAAATTTTGGCGCCCTAATCACTTCCCTTACCTTCGCTATTGTTGAATAACAATTGAATCTTTAACAATTGATTCTTGTTACAAGAACGTCGAAGAACTTGAATTTCATGCAAATATATTTAGAGCATATCTCTTAGAACAATTCAAAAGTATATTTTATTATACATTTAAATGTATTAAATGTGATTCTTCGAAGAAGTTGAACGTGATTGTTGCAACGTAAAATCTCAATTTAAACTTTTCGATGCTCCGTTTTTGCCGAATACAATGTTGCGCCGTTTTCAATTCGAACGGAATTTCTCATTTGTTCGGAAGACAGTGCTTGAGTCGGAGTGTTGTAAAAAGTACAAAGTACTAACACCCGGATGCGGCAGTATAATAAATCATCGCCATCCAAGCCGCCTGGAAAAGAACCTGTGTCACCCACACTCATACGTGAGGCCGCTTAATTCGACCAACAGGACGTGCAACTCCCTCAGACGACATAACTGATAAAGTAGAGGGAAGATAAATGATAAGCGAGAGAAAAAAAGGAAGAAAACAATCGAGAGAAGAATCGTCTTCTCGTGTCGCAAATTTAATAACATGACACATTAAATATTACCGTTATACTTTCAAGATCAGGGTATCCATGAGAGAGAGAGAGAGAGAGCAATCGCCATTTATTTATAATAAATGTATATAGTTTCAGAAAGATCGAGACGAGAAAGAAAAACCCTCAACTTTAAAGTGCTCGCGTGGTGTCAATTTCGTCCACACTTTAATCATTTATATTTTATGTCCAAACAAAATTTTTTATTTACAAGTAGTCAGTTTATTAAGATATGTTTGAAAAATAAAATAATAACACAGACCCAAAAAAGAGTACTCTGTGCTGGGGGAGAGATCCAGCTATTCTTATGTATTTTGAGTCGCAAAAAAATAACCTATTTTTTCTCATTTTTGACCCATTTTTTCGCTCTAGAATGAAAATTTAAAAACCCTGGATGGTCCTATTTTGATGTCAGATTCGTATTCAGCGAGCCAAAATACATAAGCAAAGGGTATTTTACTTTTGTAGGCCTGTGTAATTTTCGAGCATTAGAAATGAAAAGAAATCTACTATCTTTTCTAGGCTCTACATTTCTTCAGTAATATTGTCATTCGCATTCATGTCTGGGTCAGTTTGATCCCCACCCGAGCACTTGCGGGTCAAGATGGTCCAAAGCAAATTTGTGAAGTGAGTTTAAAGGCACAGGAGGAGAGAAAGGGCGGGAGGATCATCGCGCGCGAGCGCGAGCGCGAACAGCGAACATCAGCCAGCCGGTTAGCGTGCCGAGGCTATAATCGTCCTCGCGTGTAATGTACGATCGGTAGGAGGACAAGAGTCTGGTGATGGTGGTGGTGGTGGGTAGGTAGGTAGGTAGGTAGGTTGGTTGGTTGGTTGGTTGGTTGGTTGGTTGGTTGGCTGGCTGGCTGGCTGGCTGGTTGGCTGGCTGGCTGACTGGCTGGTTGGCTGCGTGAGTGAGCGCGACGTGGAAACTGGTGTGCGCCGCCGATGTCAATGACACTGCGGTGCTGCAGCTGCTGCACACATAAGTCAAGCCCGAGCGACACCGGCATACAACACGTGCGACCCGCGCAGGTACATACTCGAACGTGAGTGCGTGCGTGCGGGGTTCGCTCGACCGCGCGCGCGCACGGAAGAGTTCATCTCTCTCTGTGCGTGTATTTGAGAGGGCAAGAGTCAAATATTTCCATCCCGTCCACAGTCGGACCTCCAGGCTAAGGCGAGGTGTCCACTCTCGGGGAGTTTTATCATCGAGTGCCACGCACTCGGTAAGTAAAGCTCTCTCTCTCTCTCTCTCTCTCTCTTTCTCAGGGTCTGAAGGTCCATTGAGAGACACACGTCCGTGTTTATCGGGAGAATCTTATTATCGAGAGTCGTTGTGTCGAAGAGTAAAATTTATAAATGAATACACGCGCGTATAAATGAAGTGCGCGCGTGCTCTTATCGTAATAATTCTAAATAATATTCATCATTCCTGAACGTAACGTTAGTCTCATTATTTGGAACTTTCCGAAAGAGAAAGGAGAAACGACCGCCAGAGATCTTCGCAGGCGGATATGTTAAAATTATTAGTCCAAGCTATATTTAGCGGAGAATTTTATCATTATTTTTACCAGAAAGTAAAACTCATTAATATTTTAATAAAGGAGGAGACGGGATTATACACATTCGCGAAAGTGAACGCGCAAGTGAATCTGCGCTTCGCGCCTTCCTCGTGGACCCGATTTCGGCGTTCGGCGTTCGGCGTTGCACGTGCTGGCGCCCGTCCGCAACTGACGCACGTGCCACAACACCGCGTGTGTGCACGCACGTATGTGCGATCGTAATTACTACCTGACGTGGGTTTTTGACGATGAATTAAAGATAATGATTTGCGGGCCACTAACCAAGGGACTAACCAGCGACCGCACTGATACTCTCGCGCGATATCTTGCGTATCTGTGCCGATCTTTCGAAAGTTATTGTTCTGGGAAACGACCTCGTGCGAGATTTCAATCAGAGTAGAACGTACGAAATTATGCAAATGCAGAACGTGCGAGGCGTAATCGCTCAATCGTGTCTCCCTTTTTAATGCTCGGTAAAGAGCTCCTACACTGGGGGAGGCATCGCCCTGTCTTTGTAATAAAACCGAAAGGGAGCCACGTCCCTTTCGTCGCGCTAAATTAGGTTAACTAGAGCGGCATGTCGGAATGGAGCAGAGATCGAAAGAACGGAGAGAAGTGCGCTGTTTGCGGACGCGCGAAACTCGTTTCGCGTGAGAATGTTTTTTCGCGGTGATAAAAGACGCCATATAACGCGGCATCGCGCGTTTCATGCGCTGGCACTTAAACTGGATCGGGTTAATATTGTCGGGGTGATGAGAAATAAACAGCCTCCTGAAATAAACAGCTCAATTTCATACATCCCAATTTCAAGGGCTACCATTTCTCCAAGTGCCATGTGCCCCTTTTTGCCATTAATATATATATTTATATAAACCCCTACTTAGAGTCGTCAACGCATCCCCAATTGAACGTCCGCCATTTTATAAGGATAATTATCGCTTTATTATATATATTACAGTATCCCAATTTTCAACTTCGTAATTTTTTAATGATACTTTTATAAAGATATACTAAATGTCATGCTATCAAATCGTTATTATTTATTTGCCTACACGACAATTGTCTTTATAAAATGGCGGATACCTTGGCAATCAATAGGTGCGTTCATCAGAAAAAGCACTTTTGCAATTGTTGTGCAAGATCCATTAACATGATTGATTCTTGCTTTTAATTCCTCATTGGATCTAAATATACACAAACTAATCATACTAACAAATCTTACAATAGCTTCAAAGCTTTTTTCTGCTGTGTAAATGCAACCTATACATGCTACCAGTGTTTTTTTCACGTAAAATGATAAGCAATTCAAGACAACAACGGTCGATCTTTTATTTCAGCTGTCGATTTCGTCCAACGGATTTCTTATGAAATTATCAATTTTTGTAACATTTATTACTTGTTATATTTTATACTTTCGTCAATATGTCCTCTTTGTTTCTTCCGCCTCGATTATTTTCGAACTCTCTCGAACTCGTATGAATTTGATCGCGCGTAAAAAAAGATGTAGAGTAGGTAAAAGTTCGTAATGAATGGCGAGGCACTAATCCCCGGCTCGCGTTACATTTGGTCCACGTACGTGGTGCAAGAACGATCGTTCTCACGTATCTCCGCCATGTGTTTCGCTCGCTTGCATGCGCGACACTTGAATCGGGCAACGACAGAGCTTATTTTCACGTCTGCAGATAATTATTATAAATAATTGCACGCCCTCTCGCCTGCTCATGACGACCGCTTATATGTATAAATCCTGGAACGGAGCTAAAGAGAAGCGGTCGATCTGAAAGAGCAGCCACAGAAATTCTTTTCCCGTGGCTGCCCTTAAGGGGGCACGTACTTTACGACGATGGTAAAGGCATAAGGTAAGAAGGTATCGCGTCTCACGTCGCAGCCACGTCGAAAACAACCGAAAGTTACGCCGTTGAAATTAAATAGCGAAATTAATACGCGCGTTACATACGAGATAAATATAATAAATCTTTTACTCCGTTTTTTTTCTTTTTTAACTCCTCAAATTAACGTCGTATTGCGCACAAGACTTCTTTCTCGCGTTCAGTTTCATCATATCGAGATTTTAACATGCGCTTCTTTGTGTCTAAGGTCGCTGCGGCTGAACCCACTTTTCACATGTCACTGTGTATAATCATCTCACCGGTTCAGCAAAACATCTGTGGGATTAACTCGGTTTCTGCTCCTCCTTTGTCCCGGATGCACGCGATGCCGACCTACGTCGTGCGAACGATCCCGCGCGATTTTTCGGTTTTAGACTTCAAAGCGATATTACGCACAGCATCCAAGAGAAGACCCTATGTGACAACTGTCGAGTAATTTACTCAAGATGGACCGCAACGCGCCGCTACGCTTTTATGAAGATGCGGGCGGCAGGGCCGCATTCGCACACTTTACGCCTGAAGTGAAAGAATTCAAGAAGACCCTCTAAAACATTTAGAGCGAATGTCGCTCTGAAGAATGAAATCTCACTCTTAAAGATTGAAAACTGAACCACTCTTCTTCAAGGCTGGCTTCATTTAGAGAGAAAATTTAGAGAGGAAAAAACGCGCACGGGGTCCTAAAAATCTTAATTATCTTATTACAATTATATTTTACTTTTGCATCAACTGTTCTAAATTATTCCAACGGATTTTAAGCGGTCCCTAGACGCACAATATTACTGTATTTTGTATAATATTATTGATGTTTCCTTTAAACAAACTAGAGACTAATATAACCTCCGGACAATAATATTGTGTATGCAATATCAAATATTGTACAATAATATTGATCGTCTGGAAGCGGCTTTAAACTTCATTCTTCGGTCGATCGAGGCGACACATTTCGTGCGGAGAAATCATTTCGCTCGCTTTACAGCAGCCGACCCTGAAAGACGTCTTTCCGGGCGTCATCTATACTTTTGTCCATGCCGCCGGTCGTCAGCTGGCCCCCTCGCCTCGCGAGAGTGCGAATTTGTAGCGTAATTTTCTCTCGTTCGCGCCCGTCAAGCCTGATGCACGACGTCGTCTCGAGTAATGTCTCCTTGTCAAACGCGTTCGCGCGAGCGCGCAAACGGACAATTTTTCTAAGGACCGCTGATTCTCAGCGATCCTTATAATAGCTCATCAACGCGAGGCGACACGTGCTCAATTACCTTCATAAGCATCACGTCCCACGCAATTTATTCCTCTCGTACGTACTAGCCTCACCCGACGACTGCGAAGGAAGATCGCGCGAGCACAATGCACGCGTGTACCCACAAAAAGAAAAGAAAAATGTACTCGCATGCCTCAACGCTTTCGTAATTCTGGATGGACATACCGGATCTTGCTGAAACATCACGGTCAGCGAAACAATAAAATTTAATTGCGCAACCTCACAAGGACATTTTTTAAATACATATTTATCCACACAAAAAACGAGGTACCACTGTAATGCTAGTTTTTTTTGCAGGTGAATTTATATTTGTGTGTGTGTGTGTGTTAATAAAGGTAGAATTTTTAAGTTGTGTGAGTTGTTCCATCTTTCGGTAAACTTCAGCTCGCTGTCTTACTCTTTTACTCTTTTAGTTTTTTGTTTATCCAGTAATGGAGAAATAAAAATTCTACTATAGAATAAAATCGACACTAAATCTGTTTAAAGCAAAAAAACGAAAATTGAGGAAAACAATATTTTTATAATATTAACTAGTTGTGCTCTTTGTAATTGCAAATTTGCCTTTATGTTTACTGTATGACCTCTTATTTCGAGAATAGTTCCTATCTGCGTGACACGCCATTGTACACGGATGTGTGTTCGAAAAATGTGTGAATCTTTATATATTTGATTTTAACAATTCTACTTTTCAAGTTTTAATATGATCAACAAAGCTTTAATGCATTTTTCATGTTCCATGATGGTAAGTCATTTAAATTGTTTACGCTCTAATATCACTCTAATAAGAGATTTGCTTTAAAAAAAAATGTCAGATTAAACAACGTTGCATCTTTGTCAATTTGCGAGCGATTTAAACATTGCGCCGTTTATCGATGCTGACTCTCATTAGCCTATTGTTTGTTTTTTGTTACTGTTTTAAAATTCGAGAGTCCTAATATAATTATTGTTATTGATTAACTATTTCATTAATTTCACGATAATTTCCGATATTTTCACGATTGATCAAGACCTCTCTCTCAACTTGCGACACCGTTACTTTACGTTAGTAATTGCGCGGTACATTCCTATCTCGTTTGTCAATAAGTTCAACAAAGCGGCTTAATGTGATGTAAGGAAAGGGTTAAACCGGCCCCCCGGATTCGCGCGAGACAAGAAAAGCCAATTTTGCTAGACGCGTCTGAGCGTCTGAATAGAGCGAGCTCATAATTGAGAAGACGTTTTATATGCTCTCGCGTCACGTTTCATAACTTCTTACGCCACCACCGAGAGCGCAAGACGTGACTGATGCTCACTGTAAAGGCAGTGCGAAATTTTATCAGTGCAAAGAGAGAGAAACGAAATTTTCAGCAAAATTGCGAAGGAAATTCACAAAATTATTCGTCGTCAACGATAAAGACTTTGAGAGCTTTCGGTAAATGCTTGCAGGTCGTTCATTTCCCAACCTTCCTCGAGCTAACATTCAAGATATATCTGATGTCCTTCGCGTTTTCTTCAAAGCTGTCGAGAAAGGATACGGGTAAACAAACAACGGGTCGAGTCGCTGACGGAAATAACGAGCGCGGCAAAAAGGCGTGTTCTCACGTGCTCGCGGATTCAACGTCGCCGTGCTAAGAGTTAACGGTAACTCACCGCGGTGAAGCGCCGCGATGACTCACGCCAGACAATGTTGCCAGAAATGCAGCGTTCTCTACAACATGAATATTCTTCCCGACACAATATTTACGAAACAGAAAATAAGAAGGATCTCCCTTTCATTCTTATCGATACGATTTTTATCGTTACTTTCTATTTGAAAAATTATTATTAGCAAAAGATACACTGCAATTATGAGATATAGATAATATTAGATAAAGAAAATTATATATACCATCCTCGGTATATATATATATATATATATATATATATATATAATCCTCTATTGTATGTGTATGTACTTGTCGCATTTATCACACCTACACGTACACATTTGAAAGAACGCCACCATTTTTTTGATGTTCTCTTAAAAAAACCTCGAATTAAAAATTGCATTGAATTAAACGCATTGAATTGCGATCGAATCTTCTCTTGTACGTACGCGGACAAGAGGATCGTGGAAAAAAATGTCGTCTGCTTTTTGGAAACTTGTGACGGTAGCGTCGCGACGTGATTACGCGACACTCGGGTCACTCGGGGAACTTCTGCTCGAGAGCGAACGGGATTCAAGTTGAACCTGACGGAATTGAGTTCAACACTTGAGTTGCCCTGATCTCATGCCGAGGGAGAGACACCGGCCTCCGCGTTTTCAGTCGGGCGTGTTTAGAGACACCGCCGGCCGTTAGGCACGGAAGGTTGGTCGTGGGAAGTAAAGTAACGATAGATGTCGAAGAACCGTACCGGTCGGGTCCCCAAAGATCCTTCGTCGACGAACGGTAATCGCGAATGCGAGGACTGATTCGAGAGAGCGAGCGACTTCTTTTCCCTCCCTCGCTGTATTCTTTCCTGCAATATTTCGTTTACTCTCAAGATCTATTCTCTTCTCGTTTGCATAACTGCATTCCGCGATAATGCGTACCGTGCGGCAATTGCTATAATTAACGGCGGCTGTACAAAATCCAGGAGAAAACAGACGAATGCAACAATGTACGTGATAGTCGTGGCAGTTATGCATATTGCGCTTAATCACGCGTGCGAATTGCGGTTTGGAAGGTTACGGGTAGGGGGGGGGGGCAGGGTATCTCTCCTTCTCTCTTTTTTTTTTCTTTTTTTTCATTTTTTCTTTTTAGATTGTGTATGATTAAGGGACGATTACATCGGACAACGTATAATTTCCAATATCTGTGTTTTCATATTGGTATGGATTAATGATAGACTAATAACGCGGTATGACATAACGGCTCGAAAACTCGATAAATAATGGCTGTTGGAAAGCCATCACCGTGAAAAGATGACTTTGTAATACTTATCGCGTCGTCGCACTCTCATCTACGATCTTTTTATAGTCCTAAACCATCTTGGCTGTCAATCATCATAATCGATCCGCACAATTTTATAACATCATAGAGAAAAACAGTAGCTCGTCAGTACCGTAATGTCTCTGTTAATTACACGAACATCATTTCTACCTCTGATTTCTCTTTACATCCGGCAAAAAGAGTATGTCATATTTTAAATTGGATTTGAATTTATTCTAATTGGACTTTGAAATGATTTTAATTTAACTAGCCAAGAACACCGTGACAATTGAGCTCCATAAAATATAGGATAGAATTATTATTTATTTTATTAATCATCGTCGTTACGTGGGTGTTGATAAAATTTTTACTCGTCGAGATCGTCAATTTCTCAAATCTCGGCTCCGATTGCCGGCTCCGATCCGTCTATCTGCGCGAACAATCCCGTAAAACGATACCCGTGATAAACAGAAGCCTTAAAGGAACGCCGCTGTTATTGAGTGCGGAGAGGGAAGTTCGATCGAGGAAGTCACTTTCATCAGTCGTGAGAAATCCTCCTACAAACACATCATGTAACGCTCTTTCCTTCGTTCGCAAAATCGTACT
>NW_017305997.1:10819-30075 GCF_001594115.1 Trachymyrmex septentrionalis | reverse complement strand
AGAAATCCTCCTACAAACACATCATGTAACGCTCTTTCCTTCGTTCGCGAAATCGTACTGTCGTCGTCAATAGGCACAAATTTGTTTGATTCGCTAATATTTCATGTATTACAAGAAGCTACTTGAGAGGCAAATACGTGAAATCTCACGTACGACTAGTACTTTTTTCACCTATGCACCTAGACATCCGTCGAGCAAATGGTTTCGAGTATTTTTACTAGTTTATTAAATAATTTTACATCATGTATATAGAACGTTACTGCTAGCGAACTATTAAAGCGTCGTAACAGTGAAACGACTGTAACAGTTTAACTGACATTACGTTGTTAACTGGCGGTGTGAACGCCGCCGTAAGTAACTCACGCGTTACGCAAACGACTTGCACTTTCGTACTTTTTTTTTCCTTCCACATCGTACAAGCACCCACGGGCGAACCGCACACTTCCCATTAGTACGCACTTATCGCGCGTATTTTTTCGCAGACGCATCGGCATTTTTACTCCCTGCAAATTGCAGTCGTATTTTTTAAAGGATGCAAAGTGAAAAAACGTTCACCTACATCATATACTTGTATTACGTACCCGTCAAATAGAAATAAATATGCCTTCGTAACTGCATCGAATTTTTTTGACGCGACGTTTACGCACGGAAAGAACGATTCTCCTCAAGTGTCTAAAATCTGAGTTAGACAAATCTAAACATAATTTTGTTGGATCGAAATAATTATGTACAGGACGTCCAACTTGTTGCTAGAATGTCAAAACATGTTTTTTTTTTTGCAATATTATTTGAGATTCCTAAAAACTTATTTTGACATTCGACAAAATTGGATTTTTGAACCTGTATCGAGCTGTAGAGATACTTCAGCAAAATTATTCTTTCTGTGCGTGTTCGAAAAATTTGTGAAATTATTATACATTTATTATCTTCATTTATGAATTTATCGATAAATAATTTGATATTTAATTATACAAGTCATAATTACGCGATACTTAATTATATGAAACACGATCTATAATTTCAATTATGGGGTATAAAATCCTTTGTATTGTTTTGGACGTTTAATCCAATCGAGCTACGTATTCGACACGCTCGCGTGAAGCTAATGAGTATATTTTTTTGACAAAACTGGATATCGCTCGAAAAGTATTCGTTTCGTGCAATTATCAAAGCACATTTATTTCCATTTGACGGGTTACAGAGCTTTATGATTCACACACACACACACACACACATAGAGCGCACACGGCTGCTGTAATTGAAATCGGGCGAGAAATAAATCGGGATTACACGCGAGGAGAGCATCACGCGTCGACGAACGAAAACTGCGCTCGTCAGCTCCAATTTAACGATCATTATTCGTTTGGTCCGCTATCCGCTATCCGCTGCGAGCGTAGCTTTTAGTTTATTATTGGAGTGCGAAAATATCGCGCATAATTTCCGGCCCAAATATTTTCCTTGGGCGGCGCTTCACACACTTGTGTGCACAGTTTTTTTCGCCTTCAGCTGTCCTCTTATCAGCATTAATTACGATAATGCTTTAGTCAAATAAATTTTCAAAATAATCAATTACGCAATGACAGAGCGCAATTCACATTTCTGTCAACAAACGCATTAACGTTGAACCATCAACCCCGCGTTCTACTTATATAAATTAATCAGATTATTACTGACAACGGTATAATAACGGACGGGCCGAATAACAGCGTTAAACCGCGCTTCCAGAAACTAGACCGTAAATACGCATTAACATTACAAATCTTGCCGCAATACCGCAATTATGTAGTGCATAAACGATTTAATTTAGATATTTAATCCGGCATTCTCCATCGTGACTTCGCGATAAGTGATCCGTCTATCTTAACCCGACTGAGTCACGAGATTTACGAACGAACGGTCTTTGCAATGGTTTCCCGTAACTAATCTTGGAAACTTCGCCGATCATTCGTCATCGGGACAACCCTCGCACGGTTCTCGTCTAGAGTGCTGCACTCGAATCTGACTTAGCAAAGACCGGCCGTTTGAAAGGAATGAGGATAGGAGGAGGAACGCTTAGGCCAGGCCAGATATATTTAACCTCTTCGCTGCGTACTCGACGAGCAAGGAGCAACACTTGCCTCTCTTCGCGATTTAAATAAATGCACGCTCCGAATACCGGTCATTGTTTCGACGCGGTATTCGCCACGGCTTACGCAGTTACGAGACTTTCTCGTAGCAAGAGAGGACTTTCTCGATGAAGATGAAGATGAAGATGAGATTGCTATCGCGAGAATTCAGCTCAGGTCCAGTCCGGATCCAAACTAGACTCGGCGTTGCTATCTCCGATCGACAAAGAATCTTTTGATCGATCACAGCATTAGCATTAACTCTGATTAAAATGATTCTTCATCTCTTTATGTTATAAATACAATTTGAAAAGAGATAACGAGCATATCTTAATCTTCCGTCTACAATCTGGGTCTTTTTTGTCCATCTCAAGTTTTTTTGTTGTTCTCGGTTAAGAAAAATTCAAGGTAACTTTTCATCGATATCTCTATGACTATTGCACGCTATTACATGATGTCAAATTATACAAAATTTAAATTATAGTATTTTTCATCATTTTATGTCACCGCTGCTCCTATTCAATATCTCGTTAATTTCATTAAAACAACCAAGTTAAATAATTTAATTTAATTTAGTAATTCAAACAGAAACTGTGTATTATTAAATGTGACTCAAATTTAGTTTATTATTTAAGTATATGTTAATTTGGACATTGTTTACTTTGAAACTAAGTAATTCAATCGTAGAAATGAATTGATTTACATTTTAACACATATATATGGAAATTAAAAATAACAAAAATGTTATTTAACTCAACAGACTGGGTTAATGTTGCTCCTTTTGATGCTAATAGTTCTTTAACTCAAATTAAAACTTTTATTTAATTAAAAATTGAAATTTCGGCAAAAATTAGGATGAAATTTGAGAGTGAAATAATATGATGCGAATTTGGATCGATAAGAATAAATGTAATTAATTAAAAGAATTTTCTAAATTCAAGACAAAGTGAATTTTAATACTTACATATTTCTATGTGAATTTACATACATATCTGATTCTGCAATTTGAGAGTAAAATTTCGCTTGTGTCAACAAAGACCTAGATTGCAGACAATGCAAACAGTTAAAAAAATTCATTAATATCGATAATTCTGATCTTTAACCGAATGTCATCGATATTGTATAAGTCGATGATAAATGTCTTATATATATATATATATACAAGCTAAATTAATACCAAGAAAATATTTTCGATATACCCACGCTTGTATTTCTAAATAGTCCTTTCGGTATTTTTGTAAGAGCTTTGTAACCGGGCTAAATATCGACTACCAATATTTCGAACAAGGTCCCTCTCTTTGTCAACCTATCTCTCTCCCATCTCTCTCAACCTACACAAATTAATCCAATTTGGCACAGAGGAGTTTATCCCGTCATTGACATAGAAATCGAAACGTAGGCATTATGAATCACGAATCGCCACGGCTGTCTCCCGTATTTCAGCAATTAACTGCCTGTCGCAATTCCGCGAACGTAGAGTAGGATGCACTTCCGTCACTTAAGACTTTCGAAATGAATAATACGCAGGCACTTATTGCGCAGTCACCTCTTATAGGTTCTTAATGCAATCCGATAAATGAAGAATCACGAAAAATCGCGAGATACAATTGAGAGCAATACTATTTGCGAAAACGTAGCTCTGAATAATAAATTTCTGATACTTCAATTCGCAACAACTTTAGCATTTGCAAACGTCGAATGTCAAAAGTTTTCTTTAAATTCTTTAAAGTGGAATCTCACTCTGAGGGTTGCCACAAATTTGTTATCCTAAAGTATCCATAATTTTTCCCTGATGCTTTTAATATTAAAAATTTTTGGTATTTTGATATTATATTTAATTAATTGTTTTCCTCAATATTTTATTGAGAAAGCTATTTAACATAGCAATGTAAATCACTGTTAATATCGCTGTTAATATCGTTTCCATTTAATTGTTAAGTTAATAATATTCCAAAGCTGCATAAGTGTGATGTATATTAAATTTCTTTAAAGGGTCTTTCTCATTGGCAGGGTAAAAAAATCAATTTTGAATTCTACACTACTGTATAGAATTAACTTCTAAAGCGATTATGAAAAAGAAATGATTTTGAAATATTGATCATTGAGACGTTGCACATGATAAAAATAGAGCAGATAACGGAAGATTGACTGCCGAGTGTATTATGTTCATTTTAAAAAACCGGTTTCTATTCTATTGTGTTGATCGAGACTCTTAGAATAAGTTGGAGCAATCAAAAAGAAGTAAATAATCCTGGAACAGCGGATTAATGATCAGTAAGAGAATACATTTGGATTACAGTATGCGCAGAAAATTAATTGAAAATAAATGTTTTCAAAATCGCGAGAAACACTCCTGAAAAAACTCCTTAATTTGAATTTTTGCGCCATTATTACTGACACTTTTTGCAGTTTATAAACCATAATTTGTGTTTACATTTATCAATACTTAACTCTTTTTTTAAAGATAGAGTGTGCGAAAAATACTGAAAATCAAAATATAGTTTTCGTTTTGCAGCCATTTTTTGTTAAATTTTTTAATTTTAACTGTTAATTTAGTAATAGCGTATAACAATGTAGAATACTAGTAAAAAAATTTATTAAAAATATTTTAATTACAGGGCTGCCTAAATCTTCCCGTGATTTTTTTTTGTTTTTTTTACGCGTCAATGACGCTAAAATAAAACTTCCTTTAAAACAAACAAAGTTTCATTTAAATTAGTTGTATTGCTTGTTTACAATCCACTTAAAAAAAAAAACAGTTTTTAAGCTTCTGAACGAGAAAGACCCTCCCTTATTATTTTATTCCAGAAAATTTTATAATCCCCGAATTTCCTCACATTTCCTATTTTCAATTTCCACGATGTTCCTCCGATTTCCCTGATCTACAGTTTTATGGGACACGAGGCGACCCTCTTCTAAAGAATTGAGCCAGTTTTGAAAGTGAGTGGCTCAATTGTTTAAAAATCACCTTCAATCTTTAAAAATGACATTTTATTCTTTCTAGTGTAAGATTCGCTCTAGAAATCTTAGAGAGTGGAAAAATGAGGAGCGAGCGTTCTCTGCACGCAGATCTGGAATCGTCGGAAGCGAAAGGGTATCGCATCTCGACGATAAAAATAATCCGCTGAAGCATCGTGAGGGCCCTTTCGCCACAACTAAAACGCCTAAGTGGCGCGAAGTGGTTGGCCAGTAGTCGGGTCGGGAAACGCACTCGCACGCGCCTCTCTCGTCGAAGCGAAACAGAAGCGAAAACGAACGCGTGCCCGAGCGAGACGAGGGAAGAAGAAGGGGAGGCTTCCTGAAGAGGAAAGGAAGAAAGAAGGAGACGGAGAAAGAAGGTACCGCTCTCGTAACGTAATTGCGTAAGTATCGCCGACTGGCCGGGAGATGCGGACGCGCTCACGACTATTTCGGATCCGTTCGAGTTGTGCCCGATATCGCGCCTTCGAAGGCTCCTCTTCGGAGCGAGACGGACTCGCGAGCGATCGGAGCGAGTCGTGTCTTGGACTTTCACTCTGATCCGTTACGCTTCGACAATACGCGGCCTCCTCGTCCTCCTCCTGCTGCTGCGCTATGCTGCTATGCTGTTCCGCAATGATCCTGATCCGATTCCTGCGTCCCGCGAGGGTTACGAGGTAACGAGACGTGGAAACGCGTCGCGGCGAAAAGAAATTCTGCAGCTTCGTTGTAGTGTTCCTCGTGCAATCATGCGGAAGGTATGGCGAATAAGTATACTGTACCGTTTCATTCTCGTTCGAAGTTCGCCATCGGCCAATATCGGCGTTAAATGATACGTATTAACCTTTCAGATACGGCTTGCGCGAAGGAACTGCTCCAAAATTACCAGTTAACAAAGCAAGAATACACGATCGCCCGGCATATGTAATCTCGAGTGATTATTTTCATGTTAATCAGTATGAAATAACGATCTCGTAAAAGTAATGGAAGAGGAACTTCAGCTCGACCTATTCGCTTAAAATTTTATTCCTTTTTATTGCCAACGTCTTCATTCCTGGTTGTACGTTCCTGTGCGTTCCTGTATGACGTTTGAAACTAGTTTAATATTATATACGGTTAGAGCTCGGCATCGCACGCTAACAGTAGATTGTACGATGTATCTCATTTGCTATTTCCCCGTGGCGCATCATCGACCCATTAAGTATATTAATTATCCAGCAGGCAGAGGGCTAGTATTTTATTGCAAATACGCTCCTTCGTATTCGAGTCGTAATTGTTCCCTCCTCCCCCTCCCCCCCTCTCGTATCTTCCCATCGAACTTCTCCCCTTCCACCGCTTTTAGATTATAAGCAACCTGGAACCCTTCTCGGATCCGGTGGGAAGAGGAGAGAAGGAGGAATATACGCCACTGCACACTCTCTCAGGTGTAAGGCCCAGGTACAAGATTCACGACGATGACGGCGACGGCGGCGGCGGCGGCAGGAGGGCAGAGAAAGGAAAGGAATACCGGGGCGATCGCGCCGAAGTCAGGGAGCGGAGAAATTTATCGTCGCGAGCAAACCGGACACTCGAGCTAAAAATATGGGCAATTAAAAGGCTGCGCGCGTGTTCACGTGCCCGCTCGTCCGAGTAGCAACTTTTAAGGGCCGCGGCGTATCGAAACGGCCGTGACAAATCCAGAAAAAGATGCGTCCACCCCTGGGGGAGGAGGAGGAGGGGGAGGGGGAGGGGGGCCTGCCTCGCCTCATCTCCTTGTCCCTCGTGAATATGAAATATCCCGACGTGTCGAGCTGACGTTTTAAAAGGTTTATCCGACTATCCGGTGGCCAAAGTGCTTTCGAGGGGAACGAGAGAACGAGAGCCCTTAAACGTCCGGAAAACGATCGTGTCGATGATGTAAGCTGATGTTACAAACAGCTCTACTGTGTGAGAGATAACGGAAACACGGAATAAACATACTACTAGTGTCCCGTGTAAACCTAGTAAACTATGATGTCTGTAGCTCTAAAGTTAATGACTGTCACGTTGAATGCCTCTAAGTGATAAATATGATCTTGATCGACAGAAAGTATCCTTAAAAATACTTATGCCTTGTCTCTTGTGTAATAATTGACTTTCTTTGGATAAAGATTATTTAACAAGAAGTTTCAATAAAAAATTAATAGAGAAATATTGTAACTATCATTGAGGAAAATGATCTGAGTAGATTAAATAGTAATCCCGGTGGAAAAACAGGGTTGTCACAGAAAATAAATTTTAAAATTCCCTGACTTTTCCAGGTTTTCCAGAGGAAAATGGACAATTTTCCAATATAAATTATGTAAATTTTAACACATTTAAAGTCAAGAATTGGTAGGAAAGCTAGCCTATATTATTAAAAACAACGCAAAAAAGATTAGCAACATACTGAAATTTTGGATGTAAATTCAAGCCAACAAAAAATAAATTAGTATTGAAAAAACGTAACAAAAAAAAATCGCGATCAAATAAAAATAATAAATAAAATATCAATTATTAAAACCGTTTAAAGTGTGCGAACGTATTTCATAACTACATAAACGTCACATATAATATTAAAAAAGTATAACAATTATCTGGAATAGGAGCAGTTTAAGGAAATTGTGAGTAAATTTCAAAATTCCAAACTTTTTTACATTTTCCCCTGACTATTCCCTGTTTTCCACGACCAACTTCAATCTCCCTAACTTTTCCCGATTTTCCAGGTCTGTGGTAACTCTGAAAATCTAAAATTCTAATTACAATAATTAGAATTCTGATTGATATAATTATTTTGATAAAAATATAAATTCTAATAGATTTTACCAGAAGTATTGTATCGACTCGAGAATTCTAGCAAATTGAAGTAGAAAATTCTGCTCGTCCCTTTTCAACCAGACATTTTTTTCAGTGTACAAAATAAAAACAGAGCTAATAAGAGTCTGGCGCGGTCAATAGTGCGCAGTTATATTGTATAAAATAATAAATCAATACAACTTATTTTAAAAAACAACTTATTTTTCACGTATTGATTTATTATTGTATACAATATAACTGCGTATGTACCATCGCCCATGCTATTCTTATCAGCCCGATTTGCATTTTAATTTTGCAATTTCGTTTTCAAGAGTCTTTGTTTAGATATTTTAATCATTTAAATAACAAAATCGGTGATAACTAACGAGAGAATAAAAAAAAACGTGCTACGTGTAAACAACAATCTCTGTAATATGAAAGCTACTCGACAAGTTGAAGGCAAATAAATTGCGAATCCCCGGCTATCGGTATAAAACGTATGAGCGCAGCGTGATGCTTTTGCGAGGCACAGTTAATGCGATCGTGGCACCGAGATGTTTTCAGAAGCAATAGCGGCGACTTTGCCGTGGCGATGATTTACGAGAAAAGAGGCTGAAGTCAGAGCCCGAATTTGTGCGCGCGGCGCACAACAAAAGGAGAGAAAAAAGGGAAACGCTGGAAACGAGAATTACTTCCTCGCCGTACAATCGCGGCGACGCCTCGCCTGGTAACACACACTGCACGTGGTTTCAAGGGTCAATCAATAAAGCCGCGCAAACATCAATACCTCTCATCGGCGTGCGCGAAATCTTAAATCAGCGTGTCCGTGACTTTTTTACTTTTAATCTCGTTTTGTTAGCCAGTGGGATACGAGAAAAACCCGTTTTTCTCACCGGTTTCTCCATTGAAATATAACATTCATATCACAAAGTATAAAAATAGGATCATTAAATGTACCGTTAAATGGATTTAAGTGCGAATGGAAAATACGGACTGAAGGGTATCAAGAACGTATAGTGAAGTTCCGTGTCGAATCGCCGGGCGAACAACAATTACCCTTTACCGTGAACAATGTACTCAATGTGTAAACGCGAATGTATGTATACGTAGATGAAAGTTGCTAGGATAAAGCAAAGGATACTATTAAGTATCGTTGGATAGAGCTCGTTTCGATATAATTGCGCTTGGTGACCTTAAAGGACACCGTTTTTTTATCGCTCCGAATATCTGTATGTCGCACTTTTATGTTAAGTCAAGTCTACTATTATGACGTGGCGATGCCGCGAACAGAATACTAGAATATACGTTTTTTTTTTTTCTCGAATGACCGCCATTCCCGTTTATTAAATAATTCAATAAATATAAAATAATATTAATAAATATACATAGCGATAATAAAACATAATATATATATATAATATATATTCCATTGTTAATACAAATATTTATACAGAATATATATAAAATATATAATTTACACGTGCTTTTAAAATTGTTATGTCTTTTACTATTGTATGTTTTCCTAAATTTATCTTTCGTACGTTTTACGTGATAGAGTGGTTCATTCAAGATTCCGAGGGTTAATAGACGCGAAGTGGGATTTTCCACAGCGGAAGCTTTGCGGTAGTCGGGTTAGCCGGAAAGATCGATTGTCGTACTGCGACACTAATGTCGGGAGTTGGCATAACTTGGCGGTTTGCGCTCCTCTCGAGCGGTTCTGAAATCGAACTACGACGTCGCGAAAGTCCTTCCTCAGATATTCCGCGATGACAGCGTCGTTATACGATTAAACGTAATTTCGATCGCACACACGTCGCTTTCAATTAAGGGCCGTGAGAGGTATCAATCTGAATATATGGGAATGTTGTGATCTGAATTATAGGTAATAAACCGCGATTATGGATAATTGCCGTTGTTAACACTTAAGAGCGTGGAAACGCAAGTTCGCCTTTAATTACGGACCAAAGTGCGCGGACAGTAGCTTTCCTCGCGATGGGAATGTTATAGCAATTACGGCAATTACGCCAGATTGCAGTTATTGATGACTTATGTTATCAAGATTTAAACGGAAGGAAGCACAGGATTGCTTTGCGACGTCGAGTCTTCCGTTGCATCAACATTTGATTATCAAAATTGTGAATATGCTTTAATTAAAATTCTAAGAATATAAAAAAAATCTTATTGACCATCGTGGCACACACACATACACAACACATTGTGAATATATAAAAATATCGTTCCCTGTGAGAAATAATACATGCGAGAGGAAAAAGTTGGAAAAGTCAGTGTCAACGTACGCTAGTTGAGCCCTACTTCCTGAAGATACGTTCCGATGAAGACTATACGTACATAAAGACGTACTTCGTGCAACCTATAATTTGCCCTTTTTTTCATTGTATCTCATCCGGAGGAAGTAATGACGTCTACACAGGAGGGGAAGGAAAGTCACATGATAAAACGACGTGTGCACTCATCGCGCGTGACATACGACTACAGTATTACAGCTCCAGTTCGTATTATGTTAATCCCTTCATTCTTAGTATCACTTATGATTATATCATGCGAGACACGCACAATTTTGTGCACTCGAGAACGAGTCGCCGCCGCCGAGAAGTATTCAACGCGCGGCTCTCTTGCTTCTCCATTTACATGATACACTTGATACTCGCGCATCTGGTCGAAAAATCTCAGCTAAACCGCGCGCGATCGTAGGAAAACCGGTCGTTCACGGAGGAAGCGAAAAACTCGAAAATGTCGCGCGTTACGTCACGCACGATCGTCGATCATCGATACAGGATGACTTTCTCGGCGAAATCAATACAAGGAAACGCTTATTCGAGCGCATAATAATCGGCGCTTAATAATAATTACATAATAACTATGCGTCACTGCGATCGTTATCGCGTTTATTAGCGTACGACTATTTAAAGATGAAGATACGATTTTTGTCTGACGGATAATGTATTTCTTTTATTATTAAAAGTGTTTCAACAGAGACTTCAACGTTAAACTGCCAACTAATGGCTTTTAGACGAGCGAAAAATTATCGGCCGCAAAAATGAGTTCTTGCGAATATTACGACAGATACTTACTAACGGAGCCACCACAACGCGGAGATTGCATGCAAAGCGCGCGACTCGCGCGGAATCAAAAACTCCCGACTTTATTCGCGATAGCGAGCACTTTTCTCTCAGTTGCGTCACTTTTGCTCGCGTTGGCGTTTGCACGTGTGAAAACCCGGCGAGCGCGGCCGTTCCCTTTCTTCACAGCGTACTCATTAGCGAGTTACTCTGAGAGCTTTTATTATTAGAAGTAAACGCAATGTCCCAAAACGTATCATTCCGAATCTCTTTCTCCTCACAGATTTATTGTCCCATTTGAAACAGTTATTTGACAAACAAAAATATTATCACCGTCTATTTTCTAGCCAAAAGATATTTCGAATTATCAAAAGAACATACAAAATTTCTCGATAACTATAAGCTGTAAAGGAAACGAATAACAAAAGATAAAAGGATAACAAGATTTTTCAATAACTGCAAGCTTTAAAGAAAATAGATAACAAAGACATATCACTTTTTCAGATTATACCGCATTAATTTCTTAATAAAGTTGTAAAATAGAAATTTTTGAAAATATAGTTTATTAAAAATTTGCAGTAAATTGTTTTTCAGAAGCGGAGGAAAAAAATCATTTCCAAGTGGATTAAAAATTTTATTTCAAATTTAAATAAAGCGGAAAAAATTCAGTGACTTGTAAATAATAATAATATAATGATATTTTTCAATCAGTTCTGAATTTGTTAACCTTTAAACAGGTAGGTGGCTACAGTATCCCACGCCCAATTATCTCAAAAACGTCGTTCTGACCTTTGTGAAAAGTAATAAACTTAAAAATTTCTAGGCTCTTTTTATTTTCCTTTTCCGAGACGAGACCTTTGTGAATTTGATATCCGACTTTTTATAAATTATACATGAAACTACAAATGAAATTATTGTTGCTACAAACAACTACAAACAAAAGACTATCATTTTTTAATAAAAAAATTTAATTTGTAAAAAGTGCCAAGTTCATAAACGTCTCGCCCTTAAGTTTATTACTTTTACATTCTTCTATCACATGTAAAGGTACAAATAAAATAAATTTAATTCTACATAATTAAAAAATATAACTATAAAAATAAAAATTGTTTGGGCATTGTTTGGAACAATTCCTAACTACTTAAAGGTTAATAGAATCATAAATTAAAAATTAATTACAAAATATAGCATGTTACAACTTCAAAGTTGCGATAAATCATGATTTTTATTTTAAGCAAAAAAAAATTGCCCCGAGGCCAAAGAATCCTTTATAGCGACAAGAATGGATCTTTGCAAAAGGAGAAAAAACTAATCACGCTTCGGGATCAAGTGCGGTCGGCGACAATTCAAAGTTAATCGCCCTAAAATGCAGAATTTAAATCTGAAAACGACGTTCCCTGATAGACGAAAGTCAAGAAAGATTACTCCGAAAAGAAGATACAGATTTCACGCGCGACATTATTCTATTTATAGCTGCTAATTTAATATCACAAAATTTATACAAAATACATTTTTTGAGAAAATTATATGGCATATATCTTCATTCTTGTATCTTTGAATACTTTCTTGATGCATAATAAAAAAACCTAACCTAACCTATATGTTTCTATTATGCGCACATCTCTACCAAAGTAGATTAACTTTGATCTCAGTTCAACTTACTCTTCTCATCTTTTCCTAATTCTTAATACTAATACTAGAGAAAGATGAAGAGTTAGTTGAACCGAGATTAAAACTAAATTACATTGGTAGAAACAGGCGTTAAACTAGATTTCGTTAGATCCAATTCGTTGGATAATTTGATCGAAAAATCAATGCCTACGTATATTTCTTATTACATACAAATACGTATGTGCAAATTCTTTTATTTGTATATACAATAGGCAGTATATCTTGCTGGTGTAATAAAATAACCACATGGTTTTCCAAATGGGCATTACGGAGAAGAAACATAACCTGTCTGCTTTGCTCAAATTGAATGCTCGGATTATAATGGTCGCACCTGCATAGAAAATCGTATCCGTGACCCGATAATATCGACATAAACGTCAATTCATTCGATGCAGCTCGAAATTTGAGCGTGCCTCGATCTTTCGCAAGGACAAAATATCTATTAGGAGCCATATTGGAAATCTCGTTCACTCCTTCATATCGATCGTCACTTTCCGACGATCAAAGATATCATCATTCCATGAAATTCAAATTGAAGAAACAAGTGCATGGAAACTTTCAAATCCAAAACATTCCATTTGCTCTTAAGTGCATTTTTATCACAATCTAGATTGACTTTACAATTACTTCACATTACAATTTATCTTTTTCTAATCCTTAAAACTAAAGGAAAATATGAAAAATTAAATTAATCGAAATTACAGTCAATCTACGTTGATAAAAAAACCGACATTAGAGGCAACTCCATTCCTCTTCCCCTCGGCTAGAATATCGATGTATTTGCTATTCAATTTTGGCGAGGAGATAACGGTACTCTCTCGCGGGAATAATAAGCCCTGCATCCACTCATCCCTTTCGATCCACCTCCCCCCGCGTGAGTCACCAGCCGGGCGAGGGTGGCCGTTTCGCGAGGCAACTGCCGGTCAATGCGGCATTCAGTATTATGTTCATAGCGTACTCACCATGTGCAGGAAGGATTCGCGTTGACCGCGTACGAGGACGATCCACCACAGTCTGAGAAACAATCCCGAAAAATCCAAAAGGGTAGATCTCGTAGTCTCACCAAGTCAAGTAGCACCCGTCGTTGACTCCGTCGCTTTCCTCTCGGATGGAACACCGCTGTTTGGACGACGATAGTCGGGGGTAGACACTGCAAGCAGTTCCGGAGGAAGAAACAGAGGAAAACCGTGCGGATATCACTTGCACGCGTCGGACTCGCTCGCAACGGCAGTCGGAAGAAGGCGATATGAGGCGATACAGCAAAAGACAGCGAACAGTGCGCGGAACGAAGGAACGTTCGAACGGATGGACGGACGGACGGTCGAGCGCGGTAAACGCACGCGTACCAACCGTACGGCGCGCGGGTTCAGCGGCCGACTGAGAGGATGCAGTTTGCCGCTGCTCCGCCATGGTCCGATCGTGGACCCTTGGTGGCCCCCTCGTGGTTCCGAGCGTCCCCCACCGCACCGCCGAGCCACTACTCGACTGAAGAGACAAAGCGGCTGCGCGCGCAGTCTCGCATTTTTTGACCCTCCGTCTCGCGGGCTCCCCCCTCTTCTTCTCTCGCTCGCTCGCAGCGCGCGCGCCCGCGACCGTCCGCACCCCACTTCACGACGCCCTTAAGTTCGATTCACCTCGAGAGTGTACCGCTTGCTCACTCGCGAACAGCGATATGTGCGTATGTATGTATGTGCACATAACGACGCGAGGCGGGCGGATTCACTGCGTACACGAATACGTCTTTGCCGCGATCGCGTTTCCACTTCGATCGAGGGGGTCGTTGTAAGACTCGTTCACATCGCAGAAAAAACTTTTGCAAAATTTAGTACGTGACGTGCACGATTGCCAAAAACGATCATGACCGGCGAAATGACGCGAAGCGATTGCGAGGGAGTGTAAGCGCAATTTCTACTCGAAATTCGAGTCACGTGATATTAACGGGCCGCGCCAATTGATTCGCGTGAAGTTAGGCTAGTGAATGAAAAAATTTGAAAAATTAATTGCCGCGCAAATATTGAGAAAAATGGTCTGATTGTATCAACAAGAGGTACAAAATACATTCTAATCACAACAATCAAATTCTGGTTGCTGTGTAATAAATTCATATCGAGTTTTATTTGTCCTCGTTTAATTTTAATAAACAGTAACAATAAAATGATTCCAGGAGAGTGTATGAATTATCGAATTACCTATAAATATTTGATTTGTATTTTTATTTTAATTGAATCTTCTGCAACCAAATTTTTTTTCAGTGAAGAAACGTGAACAATGTCTTTTAACTGGATAAAAGTCTAATTGTATTAATTTAAAGATTCTGATAGTTTTTTAATGATAAAGATATAAATCAGATACTTATATTTAGTTAGATCTAACAAACATTCTAATCGAGATACTTCGAAATTCAGTTACGATAACCAGCTGAGTTTTGATTGATGTAATCATAGAATGCATTTTGTTTGTACCTCTTGTCGGTATAATTTAGGACAGGATTACCATATCTAAATCACAAAAATAGAGTACGCAATAAATAAATATATAGAAATACTTTTTAAAAGAGATAATTCTGACATAGAAGAAGAGAGTATAATTATTCTGTGCGTTAAATGTGAAAATTTAATAAAATAAAATTTCTATAATATAATTTTATTTGTTAACAATTTTTATTAATATAAGTTTATAAATATAAAATTTTAATTAATGACCAAAAGTTGTATACGATCTCAAAGATTTATACCCTTAAAAAAATGCAGCTGATAACCGTATAGTACAATCAGAATACTTTTCTCATATATCTTATTTCGTATTAGAGCTACGGAAAGAATCCGATATATATATAATATGCGATTCTATAGAGTATCTATTAGATTGCAGAGAGACCATGCGATTTGTAAATCTATTGAAAGAGCATAAATGTGCAGATTATAAGCACTCACCTAACTCTTTCGATAAATTGAATACACAAGAAAGATATGAAACATGTATATCTGTAAATTTAACACGTTTTATCTATTTTACGTTGAGCTAAATCTATAACGGTCCTTGAACGAAACACATCTCAGATTTGCAATAAGACGTGCCTTTATTTGTTCCTTTCATTTCCGAACTTCCTTTTATGTTCAATAACAGCTAGCTCTCGAACGTAAAGGCACATAGGTTTTCGCGGTTTTCGAAACTCTATTCGCACATCTCTCTATTAACAAGAGAAAGTGTTCCGTTTAAATGAAGGAATGTATCGTTGGCTACCGTTTTTTCACGCGATATTGTTTCGCTATTATAGACATCGTGTTTTTTTCCCGAAATTAAACATATGGCTCACAAAAAAACTTAAACAGTAGGCCAATATTTAGTGAATATGCGTAAAGTTGACATATATTGACTATAACATATTGTCCGCAACCGTCTTTAGAATTTGTAATATTCAAACAAATTTATATAATTGCGTTAACGAAAGCGTAAAGAAAATTATACAATTGCATTTTATGTATGTCTTTCTCAAGGAATGGAAATAACTAGTTTCTTACTTGTAACGCCGTTATCGTTACAAGTTATTTTTTTTTTTATAAGAGTCTGATAATGATGTTTTTTTTTTATAGCTATAACTATGACATAGTTATATTTTTTCGGTAAAGATAACAAATTTTATGGTTACTTTCGTCGTTACTTTTTGTATTTCAAATCTATGTATTTATGATATAATTAATATTTATTGTTATTTGAGATAATCTTAAAAATTTGCGTCCTAATGGAGAAAGAAACAGCGGAAAAGAACAATAACAGAAAGAAAACTAAATAGGAGTTAACCAATCGGAATAATTTTATTTCGCTCTTTCATACCCGGGTTTCTCACCGTGGATATTTCTTCTTTTATTCTTTCGCAATCACAGTAAAGGATATATGAGAATATATTTAAATGATAAAATGTATGATAGTCCGAAGTAAAGAAATAATGGTCTTACAATCGAGGAAAGCAGTATCATTAATTCGATATTGCTGCCTTCAAGAGTGCACTTAAACGATGTATGTATAATATAACAGAGTATCAACTTTTACTTATTGTAAATAAAAAATATATAATTTGAAAGGTTTATATTTTAATGTAAATCCTACTTAATCTTCGCAATTTTATATATTACTCAGATGATTCTATATATTCAAATTATTCAAATAATCCTATGTTCTAATTCCTATCCTATTAGAATATCCGATATCCTAATTCCTATATCCTAGATCTAGATAATCCTCGTAATTTTATATATTTTATATATTTTACGAACAATTTAGGTCAAAATATATTTAAGTATAAAAACATTCCATAAAAAATTTTAAATATAAAGCTAGATATATAAAAAAAATAAAAATACAAGTCTATGGGTTTTACATACATTTGCCAGGGGGACAGAAGCACGGGAAAAAAAAATAAAATACTACCTCCGTGCAGCTTGCGCTTTAATTGCTCATTATTAAGTCCCTTGATTTTCTCTCTCTCTCTCTCTCTCTCTCACTCTCTTCTTCGCGGCGTAATTACACTACACCTTATTTACTAATGGCGTTGCCGCCGGATATCATAGTTGATCGCGGTTACGCGTTAGGGGCGTTATAGGGCCTGTAAATGGGAATAGCTCGATGTGCAACTCGCACATTGTCGTAGGCCATGCGCGAAGTGCGCGTAAATTTACATAAATATAGGGGCTTCGATTAATGGGATGTCCAACACAGGGTAGCTTGGCTATGAACGCAACTCTCTCTTTCTCTCTCTTCCTCTTTCTTTTTCTTTCTTTTCCATTCGACATCCGCTTCTGTATAGTACTTCATTGCACCCTTACATGGGTACCTTTATTCAACATAAGACCTTGATAATTTTGCGCTCGTTAGTAATAATTAGTTGCCGGCCGGTATTTCACGCTAATGTTGTGCGATCATCGGATCGCGCGGAATCATTTCTTTCGCGAACGTTACAACGCTGCCACGACTATGAATCTAACGAGGATCATAGACCCTAAGTAGTCTTGTTAACCTCGTTCTAAATGATAAAAGTCAGAATGAAAACTTTTCCCATTTGATAAAATATTGTGATCAATTTATAAGAAAGATTTATAGTCGATCGCCGTTTGATAAAATTATGCTAATGAGCGAAATGTTAACAGTATACTAGCAACTTGTCAACAGAATATTAATGCGGCAGATTGACTTAAATCGGTTGCTAACTGATCATTTTAAAGTCGTAAAAGCAGTCGCGACAGCGAACAATCAGAACATCAATAGTAAATGTTACCGTTACTGATTGGTTGTCGTACTGTAGATCCCGCATGTGTACCCGCATGAAATTTATGTTCTGCTAACAAAAGTCTGCCGATATAATGACAGATTGCCAACAAAAATCGATCAAAATCTGCTATTTCATAAACATTTAAATAGAACGTATTATTTGAGATAAACACAAAATATTAGAATAAGTTTTTGCACTCTATCTGTCATCAGGTTGACAAATTCTATTAAATTTTTATTCAGCCGACAAAGTTTGTACTCTTTGCAAAATTTGTTTGTTTCTTTTTTATTAGTAATATTAACAAACAGAAAACAGATCTGTTTAAATTTAATTATCAAGTGGTCAAAGCATTACTATAAATACTTGAAAGCATTTGATTGACCAATAATCAAAAGAAAGAATTTTACTGACTAATAAAAGAATGCAAAGCATTTGTAGCATCACGTAGACTATATCTAATATTTATATAATAATAATAATAATAATAATAATATGTTCTTGTATTTAAGACGAATAAATACGTTCTTATATTTAAGACGATCTTAGTATAGTCTTAAGAGAAATTTATATATTGAAGATCAATCTTTGAATCAATCTTGAATCGTAGCAACCTGGATCGATTCACTAGAGTGACTAGAGAGATTATATTAAAAAAATCAATTTCTTGAAAATCAATTTGGAAAAATCTATTTATGCAATAAAATCAGAGTTGATAAAAAATAATGTTTTTTTTTAAGGACAAAATATTATATTTTTTTTAAACATGTTTTAAACATATTTAATTAATAAAGTTCGAAAGTTCTTAGTTATATTTTCACATATCAGTCTAATGTCATTAATGTTTATTGCTTTTATATTTAATATTTAAACAAATATTGCAAAATTTTTTAGTGCTGATCTTATTTCAGCATTAAAGAATAATAACGGAAAAATAACGAATTATTATCTACTTTTTAAGTAATAATAACAATAACAAGTTACTTTTGAGAATCAGTAACAGTAACGGTAATCAGTTACAATTTTGACTCCTCAGCAAACGAGAATGGATTAAAATATAGAATAGATTGAAATTTTTTTTCTATCCGAATGCGTATTTTAAATAGCGAATACTTTTTTTAAATTTAATTGAATTCAACTAGATTCAATTGGATACAATTGGATTAAAAAATTGCATTATCCTATTCCAAATTTTGAATTGAACAGTATTCACAATGCACAAAAAAAGCTAATATTATTTTTAGATTGAAAGGCATAGAGATATGCTCCATGCAATTTCTAGAAATAAATAAAAATGCATTCAGGATTAAAAAGCATTCATTTTAACATTCGTGACTCAATTATTATTATTATTATTAGGCGTTAGGAACTCGAAAGCTCATTGCC
>NW_017305997.1:2200-10715 GCF_001594115.1 Trachymyrmex septentrionalis | reverse complement strand
ATTAATTAATATATAGTTTTAATATTAATATTAATTCATATTAATATTTAAATATTAATTCGTGCCCCATTTCATTATAATACCCTATTTTGTGACTCAATATTTCTGAAAATTTAAATCCATTTTATTTTAATCCATTCTCCTTTGCTGGGTCGGTAACAAGTAACAGTAATTATAGTTACTTTTAAAAAGTAACTTTCCATTCTTTGTAAATTTGTTTTATAATTTTATTTGAATATATATATGGCTGTGCTCCAAAACTCATTGCAAGTGCTGAAAATGTATAGTCACATACAAACCGTAAATTTTCAGCACTGGCAGTGAATTTTGGAGCACACTGCATAGCCCATATTTGCCTTTTCTTAGGTAAGAAAGTGACATCTGTTATCTGTAGCTTGTAATTATTGAAAAACTCGACTCAGACTCTATCAACAAAGTTAGGACTCTTTCTCTATATGTATCTGATATTCATCAATTGCATATTATTATTATATTATTTACAAAATTTAAAGCAAAAAGAGATGAATAAGGATTCATTGGATTCAATATAATTTTGACTTATTCGAACATAAACAAATACAGTATAATAATTTCGTGCGACTAGAGAGAAACATGAGAGAGCCTTTCTCCTGTAATCGCGAAATACTGCCGCGCACTACTGCCCTCTGAAGAAGTGGATGTAAATTACACAATATCCGTTTTTTTGCGGTGCTCTTAATGGAAATAAATCGCTAAAATCGCTAAAGTAACTAAAATCTATCAAATTAATAGAGATTCAAATTTCTCTCTGCCTATATTTATAATCAGATCTTATGTTTAAGATATATAGCCTTAAATACAATCTTAAGGTGTCATAAAACCGATCAGAAAGCTGTATTAGCATCTTAGGACAATACTTAAGATGATCTTAAAATAAGAACCAACTATGAATACCGACTTTAATGTTTATTATACACTGGATACGACGAGAAATAACCGACGAGCGATATCCAATAAAAACTCTACTTTGTATCGTCATGTGCAAAAAAGCAAAGCTTTCACGATTCGAAATCGATATGTAATGTAAAAAATTTATATTTGTTAATATCTTTAACATATCTAATTTTAATTATATTGTTGGAATTTAAAAGTAACACAAATAAATAGGTATTCAAATATTCTTGAAACATGGCAAACCAATCAATGCATTACTTTATCAATTTGCAATTTGAATAAGGTTGGATTCTTTTATATATATAACTGTAAATAAACATTTAATTTAAAGTTACAAAAAAAAATTTTAATGAATAAAATAGAATTAACCTGTAGAGACCTTCCACCATCCCGCGGTTCCCTTTATCTCAGCAAACACCAAGTTGTATGTAACAGTTAATATAACTATAGTATAACGCTGTTGTAATATATTACAATTATATTCTTATGGCAAATTATAACTAATTGTAAGAGATACGTTACGTATAATTTGAGGTTTGCTAGATTTAAATGCCTTTACCTATTACATACAAATTTAACATTTTCATGCAATATATCTATTTAATATTATAAATGAAAAGAACATATTAATAATAAAAGAAAGTATTATAATATACAAAGTAATCAGATACAATACAATATAATACAACAACAAAAAATAGATCTAAATCTTTTTAATATAAAAAATAAGATATATAAATTGCTTATACATTTCTACTTACATTTTTGCTTACATGAATAAGACATCTCGTATACAAAATGCATGCATATCAAAATATAAAAAATTCGCGTATTATTTCAAGAAAATCCGAATTCTGGTTCTGCAATAACAACCTTTACATTTTTATTTAATAAATCTTTTATATAATGATACAATATTTATTAACAGATCTCTAAAAGAAAATTTCAATTTCGCATTTCCTACTGTGAAAATAAAAGTTGTTGAATTTTAACAAACTCAAAAATGAATATTCAAATAAATTAATTTAGCGAATTTTGTCTTATAATACGCGCCTGCATAAAAATGGAATTACAAAATTATGTTTTTTAATGCAGATTTTCAGCCCGTTAATACTAAATATAATTATTGATATGTAATTATATTCCAAAGTTTCTATAATTACTAACAATTATAAAGACTATGAATACACTTTAAACTTTTTCAATCGTTATATTATTAATTCAAAGTTTAATTTAACAAAAACGAGCTAGAGATCCCCTCCACCATACCCACTAATTTTATCAGTTTCCTTTTCTTTGTAAATATACTCACCCGTAAAAAACGGACTACTAATAACTTTAGTAGTTCGTTTTTGCAGGTAAATACATTTTAAATTTATTTTTTATTTTTATGTCTAATTATTTTATTGTATTTCGCTAATCATACTGCATTATATGATTAGAGAAATACAATAAAATAATTAGCAATCATACATAATTATGCAATATAAACAGCATTTCTTACTGTACATTGTATTGTAAATAATTATTATTATATTATTGAATGTATAAAAAATTACAATAAAAGATAATATTAAAAAAGTTAATTTCCTATATACATTCAATAATACAATACTATTTATTTACAATACAATGTACAATAAAAAATGCTGTTCAAAATATAATAAAAATTATATAATAGGAGCATAACAAAAAAATTTAATAATGCGGGATTATACGAAAAAATACATACAATAACACAAGCTTTTCTAAACCATGTTTAATGAAATATTAATAAACGCGGAATAAAATACTAACAACAATTAAATCGTATTTACTATTAATTATTAACTTGCGATTATATTATAAAACTTATTAACATCGTGATAAAAAGTCATTAATATATTTACGACAGCATTTTCATCGCGTACAAGATAACTATCCCAATAATTCGATCACATCAAGGTCCCTCCGTTTTATGATAAGGTTAGTATCCGATACAAAGAAGAAACAATCTTCATAGAAAACCAGCTTGATATATTCTAATTCTACGTGAAATTCCATTCGCAAATAAAAGTTAAGCAACTCAAACACCGCAGCGGTCTTGTTACAGGAGAATGTAAATTCCGAATCTTTCAGATCACTTATGATAGTAATAATTTTGGTAGCATATCAATTATGTTTTATTTCATTTTTAATATAGTATCAAAATTTGCGAGGAAATTATATGTTCTGCCACACATTACTACAAATCATCTCTTATCAAAAATAAAAAGATAAAATGATTTCCTTATGGAATGGTGATTACGAAGGAATATATTTAATAATAATAAAATACATGCGTTATTGTAATTTTTCTATATGTATGGGTACACAAGTTTTTCGGGTACCAACTGTTCGAGATAAATCGAATCTGATAATGACGTGATTTTAAAGAACTATGCTTTTATATTGAAAAATTTATTACATAAAACTTAATAATTATTATTTTTCTATATTTTTCCAACATTTTAATTATCAATACCCCATTAATATGAAAATACCCATTCGACTTATTTCGAATTTTTTGTACACATACATTTTTTATTAAATTCATGTAATCACGACAACATTGATAAAAGAACATAAAGTATTTTGGCAAAAATTATCTAAATAGATAAAAATCAAAATTTGTTAAATATAATCCTGTAACATATCTGCATGTATTTTATTATAGAAAAATATGTACATATAAATTAATAATTAATAATATTCTGGAATAGCGGGATGTCCAATACCTAAAAATAATTTTAAAATAACAGTTAAAAAATTAAATATATACATTCGTAATCATATTTTTAGAGCAATTTTTCATCCAAAAATAAGCAAATTATTCGTACTGTTATTAAAATAGTACTATTACTAACATTATTATTACTAGTGGGAGAACATTTAATAAAACAAAGAATGCGGCAAAAATTGTATTCTAAAGTATACCACTGAATTAATTTTAAAACTTGATTTTAAAACTGTATATAGCAATATTTGTCATTGATTCATTGACAAAATTATTATTACTAGTAATTGCAGATGAGAAAATCCGGAATTAATTTTCCGATCCTGTACAAGAATCTCCAACGATACCAAATTAGACTTTGCAAATAGACTTTACAGAAAGTGACGAGGAATAAGTCTCCATGATAAAAAAAATTTCGACTTTCAATCGGTACAAACCGCCATTCACTATAACATCCATCTGACGCAAGGAACAGCGATGAGATTTTCGTACATAAAAAATTAATCATTAATATATACCTATAATTTTGTAATGTTAAAAATATAAATGTTAACAAGAAAATAAGAAATTAATATTTAATCAAAGCTCCAATCTTTACTGATCTATTTAATAAATTAAAATTTGTATATATTTAAATAGATGAAAGATTGACAATTATTCTAAACATCACATTTTTATTAGAAGTCATTTAAAATTATTAATGACTTTTTAATATTTAAAATAAAATTTAAATTTAAAAAATTTTATAATTAAATATCTATCAAACTCATTGAATTAATAAACAACTTTTGTTATTATATGCTCCGCCGATTTCGTGTAATTTACATCAATAAAGCAACAATAAATTTGATTCGTTACGACAAGATAAATGTTATTTGTATAAAATAGATATATTCAATATGGATAAACATTCTAATAAATGTATAATTTATTAGTAATTATTGCACAAATTACATAAGTAAACATAATGGCATTTACCTGGACATAGTTTACATACATTTTATATTATGTATCTAATATTATTATACATACATTTATTTATTATATAACAAAATTAATTACAAAAATAGCGAGAATACATACTTTGTATATGTATAAAATTTTATAAGATATTAAGTTTAATTTCAGGGAAGCTAAAAATTCAGTGAAATTTAAAATAATATATAATTTGGTTTATGTTCATATTTAATAATTGGAACGGGATGCCGATAATGAAATAAAATTTAAAATTAATTTAAAATTTTATTTAATTTTTAAACTTTCCTTTCCAATTATTAAGTATGTACGTATGATGTCTATGTATTCCTACCTACTTACTATAATATATAATTTACTTGTTAGATTTATCACGTGATATTTTTTTAGTTTAATTATATTTATTTTTTATTTTTAAAATAAAATTTAATTACCCGATCGCGAAATTTATTTAAGTGTCATTTTATTTGTAATAATTTAATTTTTTAATTTAAAATAATTGTGTTTAATTTAAAATAATAAAATAATTTATCCCTACCTATCCATACTTATCCTATCTATCCGTATTTTCATTTATTCGGGCATATTCGCGTATCCTATCTCCATCCGTATATTCTTACCTACATTACTTCATTAATGTAATGTAAGTGTAACAATATCGCGAATATATACGTTAACGGCTGCGTTCACCAAGAAAGCAGCTTTGCAATTGTTGTAAAATTCTTTAATATAATTGTTTCTTGCTTTTTGGTTCTTATGGATTAAAATGTATAAATCAATCATTTTGAAGAATTTTACAACAGTTGCTTTTTTTTCTGCTGAACGCAGCAGCTAATGCCTAACCATATCCTATCGCGTACTGATAAATTCAGAGAGATTATCCAATTGGGATCATATTAAATAAATGAGCAATAAATAATAATATTTAAAATAGACTTTTAATTTTTTAAATACAAAAAATTAACAAATAACAAGGCTAATGAGAGCCAGTGCGAATAATCAAGTGCAGCTAGGTTTTGTAGAAAAATCTACATAACTTGCGCTTGATTATCTGCACTTGCTTTCATTAGCCCTGTTATTTATTGGTTATTTTTGTATTTTAAATCAACAATATAAAAACTCGCAATTTGCGAGCAAGTTGCCCACCCGAATATTCAGAATTTATCTTTATATATCTTTCAAAAAATTGATGTTACACATCAACATACTGAACTTCGTTCAGATCCTCGTTTTTCTTTTGGCAAATATTCTGGCTTAATATGCCAGAAATCGACAGCACAAGGAGAAATACTCCTTTTTGCTGCTGACTAAAAGCGTAAGATTTTACGCTTTTGTATGATACGCGAAACACGAACGCGTCGCGAACGGGCTATCATATTAATGAAATTCATTAAATATTAATTATCAATAATAATAATTATATTCTTACATGAATAAATTTCATGTTTATTCTCTATTCGCGTTTATTCGAAATTAAAAATATAAATATTTGACTAAAAATAAATCTAAATTAAAAAAAATCTCTATGAGGGCTATTTTCAATGTTTTTATTTTATAAATCTTGAATATTATGATATATAAATTAGATCAAATTTCTTAATATAAATTTTATACAATATAAACAACAAAACTTCAATTTAAAACTAAACTGAAAATTACTAAAAAAAAAATTGATTAAATTTCACATCCGATAAAATTTAAGGCCCATATACGTATTCTTAACGATTCGAACGATTTGTTACTGAATTTCATCTCAAAGTATGTGGAGATGAGAAATTCAGATAAATGATGTAAGATCCAAAAGGGATAATTTCCCCTCAAATCAACAAATATATCTTTTATATTTTGAAATTATTACAATAATATTTTGTATAATTTATTATTTCAAAATGAAGTAGTTTAAATGATGCAATACTCTGAACAAAATTTTAAAGTAATTACCTAGAGATAATATTCTTCTATTTCGTGACAAAATATATATTGGATCTTACATCATGTTACTTTGAGTGATATAAAATCTAGGTACTACATATGAATAAGTTCTAAAAGTTTAGGCTAAAGTAGGTGCATTTAGATAAATTATAGTAATAATTAATAATCGTAAAATGTCTTTTAAAATATTTGTTATTTCAATAATGTATACAAATAAGCATACACAAATAAGTGTAAAACGATACAAGGAATATTTTAGAAAATAATATGTAATATACATATATGTGTACGTATATTGCTTTTATCTGCACCAACTTAAATAAAATTTAATCCTGAATGAATATTTGAAAACAGGATAGGTAGAAAGAATATAAAACTAGATAGAAAGATAATAAAATTATGTTGATTATATTATAGCAAATACTGTTATAATTATAACAGTATATTATAATATCTATAAATAACAATTTTATTTACTCTAATTACTTTTTATATACATATATTCTTTATATTTTTGAATTTACTGTATCAATTTCATTTATTTAAAAAATATTTTATTAATTTTTGTTTTTACTTCCAAGTGCGTTAAGACATAATATACAAGGTATTTGATAATTCTGTTGACAACGCTCGCAGACAGGTACAGCGGACTAAACTCAGTCGAAAAGTTTTGTATCATTTTGCAATTTTTGCAATAATTAACGAGATATTAATAATCTCTGAATATTGAATTTCCAATAATTTTTTACTCAAATATACCATCAACTTTACAGAAAAACAATAAGAGATAAAAATTATTTATTGTTTCCTTATAAAGTTATGAAATTTTTTTCAGAATTTTTTACAGAATTTTTTAAAATATCGCATTATCTCACATGGCATGTTGGCAAAAATAGTTGCCAATGAAAAAACGCAATACTAAAAAGTTGATAAAAAATTCTGAAAAAATTCTTAGAACTCTATGAGAAGAAAACAAACAATTCTTGCTGTATTTCTGTAAAATTGATAGTATAATTAATAGATCATCGCAATAGTAACAAGATATTGATTATTAAATAATAGCAAAAATATTGATCTTCAATTTCGGCACTATTTAGTAATTAATATCTTGTTACTATTAAGAAAATTGCAAAACATCAGAGAACTTTTCGACTCAGTTTAGTCCGCTCTACGTCCACGAACGTTATCAGTACAATTATCAAACATCCTACACATATTTTAATATAAAATATATTTAAAAAACCGATTACATCAAATTAATCTTTATCATATTTTTAAGATTGAATTATTTGGTATCAATCAAATTGAATTACATACAACCGAAGTTAAATTACTGATTATTATATATATACGTGTGTGTGTGTGTGTGTGTGTGTGTGTGTGTGTAATATATTCGCGTTAATGTATGAATTTATAAACAAAATTTGAGCTTTTAACATTATAGTTTTCATGAATGAAATAGTTCTACTTTATTACTTTAATTAAATTAATGAGAAATTGAATAAGAGCAGTGACGATTTATACGAAAGATTAAAAATAACTAAAACTAAATATAATATTATTTATTAAATGTGATATTCTAAATTTTGTACAGTGCATGTACAATAAAATCCATAAGAAGAAGCATCCAGGATTAAATTTGTCCTAATCTGTTCTAACTTATCCACTTTAAAGCAACGAATGCGTGGAATGCTATAAATACATTTATAAAAAATATACAGGTATATTTTTATTAAATTGATGCATATGTGCATCTATAGATATATTCATAAGATCACCACACATCCGTTACCTCAACAAAAACATTAATTCATCACTCACCAATTTGATGCACAACAGCGGAGTTTCATCTGCAACGTCGCTACGATGATTCTGTAACAAAAAGAATATAAAATCTAAATTAAAACAGAGCAGAAAAAA
>NW_017305997.1:0-1186 GCF_001594115.1 Trachymyrmex septentrionalis | reverse complement strand
AATAACGCAATTCACAATTCTTTCACAATTAATATAGTTTAATATCTGCTCTGACTTTATTTCGCATATACTTGTACGAGCTTCGGTAATGGAATGATTCGTAGTAACTAGGCGTAAACATGACGCGCCGCCCGTGCTACCCTATACCATCCCCACCCCAAGGTCACGCGCCAACCGTCTGTCGAAATATTAACGTTAAAATACACATATTATAAAATAATCTACTCTTTATATTTTAATATTTTTTGATGAATATTACATGATGCTTTATTATACGACTTATGTTTTACTTCTTGAATTCGTTACGCGCACATCCATCTGTATCTTAGGCGGATATTCATAGTGTCAGAGTTTATATTAAGACCGTCTTAAATACAATTTTAAGAAATCACAAAGATTTTAAGAGATCAGAGAGCCGTATTAGCGTCTTAAGACATTACTTAAGACAGTCTTGAAATAAGAACAGACTATATATACCGCCCTTAGATATCTTTAATTTATGTATCCGTAAATGTGTAATATAAATTCTGTTTATATCGAGTATTAAATTTAGTCGAAATTGTTTTATAATTTAAAAAATGTTTACGTTTATCTTTATTTAAAAAATGTATAATTTATTATCAATCTTTATTTATATGTAAATGATCAAAGAAAATAAAGATTGAGATATAACTCTTAATACGCACCTTAGTTTTGAGCAACATTACTATTAGAGCAGCCTTACGCGACTAATTATCAATTCGCGTTCGTGAATATCTAATTTTCGTTGATTAATGCGCGACACCCATAGCGACCGTGTCACGCGTCCGTCTCCCTCAGCGGGCGCCGAGCGAATGCCGAAGTGATGACGTAGCGACATAGGTACGCTCCCCATCGCTTTTCGCCGCGCGAGCCTTCCCCTCGCTTCTCGCCGCGCGTCCCTTGCCCGGGTTTTTTCCGCGCGTCACGTTCCCCCTCGCTTTTCGTTTGTTTAGATTACACTCACTTACTGCGTGCGAAAAATATTCAACGGTTTATTCAATTATTTGTATTTTACATGATTTTGACAAATGGGTATCGTCGTACATTTCGCGTTTTGCTTTGTGGCATCTCGAGCACAATTCTGTATTAATTGCATGGTTCTTTTAAGCGAATTAGTGATTATTCGCGTGAGGTATTTTTGATATTCCAACATTATATCTCAATT
>NW_017305996.1:0-1525 GCF_001594115.1 Trachymyrmex septentrionalis | reverse complement strand
ATCGTACGCCGTCGATAATTATATTGTCCGCGTCATCCACGTCGAAATGTTTATTGTCAAATATTAGCCCATCCTTGTGAAGGTAAACGCCGTACACGAGATCTATACCGCTCTCTTTATCTTGTGCTCTCCTCAGGACAGCCTCGAAGTACTTTTAACCTAGCGGGTTCAAGTCGGCTCGTAACTCCTCTCGACCTTCCAACGTTTGTTGTTGATTTTGAACCTTCGTCGCTAGCAAGTCTTCCATCAGTAGTAATATTAGGCCGGTTCTAACTCTGGTCCTCTGAGGGGAGCGCGGGGCGCGGGGGGGAACTCGTAGGCGCGGGAGGAGCGCGAGCGGAGGAAGCTCGTAGAGGGGGAAGGCGCGGGAAATCCCCGGCGGCATCGTTGTAATAGGACCCATATAAACAATACGTTGGACCAGCATAAACAATGCGTTTCTTATTGTTTTTCATCCGCCGCCGCCGCCACCATCGTCGCCGCCGCCATGACGCTTTACATGACACAATTATTATCTGGCATGTGCTAGATTAATAACGCGACTGATATTATAACGTAGTATGTTTTGTAGGCGATAGAGCGTGCGATATGAGTGAAGAAAGGATGGAAGAAATGAATTCTCTTTTTTTATGACGCAGTTTTTTTCAATACGGTTTTTATTAGCGCGTCGAGGTATAGGATGGACGGATGGAGACTAAAAAATAAAGTACATATATATAATGATGTGGATGAAAATTTTTTAATCACATGTTATTACATGTTTTTTCTCATATTTTTATTACATTTTTTCGCGATCGACAGCGTTTGAATGCAATCGACGGCTCGAACATCGCTAGCTATGACTTGTACTTTGATGATGACAATGATGTTGACGATGATGATGATGATGCTGATGATGAATATGTTTGCGATTTTGACGATGTCGATGAGGAACATGTTGGTGATTTTGATGCATTTTCACCTGAACGTTCCCAATATCGCGCTTTTTCCCTCGATGATGATGGACTTGGTGGACCTGGTGACAAGGGACGGTACCCCTTGCGCTCGATCGATTTTCGATGTATATATTCTTTTACACGATCCATGTCTTATCACTCGTAATCGAAATGTACGATTGAAAGAAAAAAATTATATACACTGTTTATATACACTATCAGATCGATGATACATCGCGACGCGTTAAGAGAAGCGCCGATGTCCGGCTGCTAAGCGAAACATAATTCTTCTACAGTAAAATGAAAGTGATACCCCAGTGAAGCGTATGAAATCACACTGGGTTCCCACAACCCTTAAATTTCTTCGAAGAAATCTTCGATAACGATTTTTTCTGAGAAGAGAGAGAGACCGATGTAGCGACATGTAGCGGCATGTAGCGGTATGTAGCGACACGTTAAAAGAAGTATTGATGTTGTTTATATCAACTAAAATCGCTTGCAAAATGTTGTCTTATCTATAATACTTCTAAATAAAGTATGACCCAATAGACAAAGGGACAAAGAAGTCGCAAATGAAATATATAATGAGT
>NW_017305995.1:623-1010 GCF_001594115.1 Trachymyrmex septentrionalis | reverse complement strand
CCTTCCAAAAAATAGAAAAAATTAATGTAGACTATTAATTCTAGTTTTAGTGATAATGATATGTTCTCTGAGTATAATCGTAAAAGTAGAAGTCAGACGGACTAATGGTTTTTTTGGAATCGTGATCACCATATTCAAAAACACAGTTTGAAGAGTAACATTCAAGAATGGTTTCGAAAGATTGAATATAAATAATGGCCAGCGTCGGTTATAGCAATTAATTGGTGCATTCTATTAAAATCGATCATGAGGCCCCACACATAATATCATTTTATCTTGTACATCTTCAACAATTTTCGTTTCTTCCAAAAAACATTTTTGTGGGTTATTCTTGAGACTATAAGCTTTCAAAAACAGCAAAAATAATTGATATTTTTTAACCCTAAA
>NW_017305995.1:0-523 GCF_001594115.1 Trachymyrmex septentrionalis | reverse complement strand
TATTTTTAACCCTAAAACATAAAAATTCCTTTAACAAAATGCATTTGTTTAATGTTTTTAGCAATTTCGTTTAACATTTCTTACTGATTGAAAAATTATTATTTTCTGTAAGGCGCGTGATTTTTCGGTGGCTTTCTTTTTCGTATTCTGTAAACGAATTGTAGTTCAAAATGACTGAAACTCTACTCCTCATATTATATATGTATTAAATATTATATTGAAACATAACAAGTAAATAATAAAATTCTACTTCAAACCGACTTTAAACTATTTATTAACGCAATTAGCGTTAATATGCTTATACAAAATGCATATATTATAAAGTTAATAAAAAATGTGACTAATTCGTTTTTAATTCAGATGCATAAGCTCCAGATTTCATCAAATTAATGAACGTTTATGAGTATTATATTCTGATCTGTTCAAAAGTAGTTCAAATTACAGAAGACAAAACAGATCCATCTTCGTGCAGCGGGTAACAGGAGCTAAGGAACACAATCAATATATATGGATTATAATGTAA
>NW_017305994.1:644-1152 GCF_001594115.1 Trachymyrmex septentrionalis | reverse complement strand
TAAAAATATAGTTCGTAAATAGTCTAACGTCACGCGTTAATATTCAATGTTTTGTTTCCTTATTAATTACAATATTACACGATTTTGTTATAGCTCATTGAGCATGTAACGAAAAAACGATAAAATTAACATAAAATGTTTGATAAAACCGTCCATTATTTTACAAATCTCTATTCTCTAAATTCTTTCATTTAGAATGAAATCTCACTCTAAAGAGTGAAAATTGTGTTTTTAATAAAACATAATTTTTATTAAACAAATAATTAAATTTAATAGGTATAAAATTTATTAAGTCTTGTAAGATTTATTATATGCTTTAATTTACTCGCTACTCTAATCGATTCGTTTATAATATACGAATGATTTTGAATTTTAATGCAAATGACAGTTATAACGAAAACATATTTCTGTTTGCATACGTATATAAAAAAAACATTCTTTCTTTGTTCAACTATAACAGATCAATTTTTTACGCCTTAAGACTAATTAAAGCTTTAGTAACGGCTTA
>NW_017305994.1:0-544 GCF_001594115.1 Trachymyrmex septentrionalis | reverse complement strand
ATTGCACAATATATGTAATTTGTTATGCAGTCGTTGTGTTCCCAAAGAAGAGAGTTGCGCAATCTTTTTACTGTATAAAATATCAGCGCAATTATCGTTATAAACACATAACAACGACATATAAACGAATTAAATAATATAGAGGCTGGACGTTTATTTCTTACGTATAACGCGTACATTTTATATTGAGACCACGTATGATATCGACGTTTAATTTTAATAAAACAATTTACAAATACGAACAGCTTGTTTCAAGGAAACTGTACAATAAAACAAAAATTTAATATCTATTTAAAGAAATTTTGATTCTCGATTTTAAGATATTATTATTCTACATGATATCCGCTCACTCAAATCATAATTATTATTATTGAATAACGAGAATATATTCTCCTTGGTTTAAATAAAATTTCTGTATGTAAGCAATTTATGTTGGTTTAACGCTATATAATCTTATTTCAAGGTTTACATTTTCAAAATAAAGACATTTCTAATATAAGAATATTCTTTCTTTTTCTGTGTGTTTCAATAATTTAAGATTTTA
>NW_017305993.1:0-404 GCF_001594115.1 Trachymyrmex septentrionalis | reverse complement strand
TAAATTATTGTATATCTAATAAATTATATTTTTAGAGAGAGAAAGAAGGGAGAGAGAGACTCCAACAAGTAGCGTATAAAAAGGAATGGCCCAGAGGAACAGCTCAGTATCAGGCTGCTCTTCGCCTAGTTGAAATGGACTGCAAGGTGGAGAGAGAGAGAGAGAGAGAAAAAGAGAATGAAAGACTAAAAAAGAGAGAGAAGGAGAGGGGGGAGGGAGAGACAGAGAGAGGAGAGAGAGAAAGAGAGAGAGAGAGAGAGAGTGTGTGTGTGGAACCTGCCTAACCCAACCTGACCCAGCCTAACCCAACCTGGATCCAGGTCAGGTCAGGTCAGGTTAGGTCAGGTCAGGTCAACTCCCCCTAGGAGTTTTAGTGGGTAGTGAGGGCATGCCCTCGAGCCCCA
>NW_017305992.1:631-855 GCF_001594115.1 Trachymyrmex septentrionalis | reverse complement strand
CACCATCGCACGTCGCTGCGCGTGTGACTCCTGCGTAGCGCGCTCCCCTCTTCGCTCGGACATAACACATCGGTCAATAAGTCCCCGGTCTGACACATAGAGAGCGCCACTAACACAAAAAGTACATAGTGGTTCGAAAGAACAGACCCTTTTAGGCGTACTGTCAAATGTATATGTCATTCGGATCATTATTGTGTGAGTTATTGAAGCTTTAGTGACGCTAA
>NW_017305992.1:0-531 GCF_001594115.1 Trachymyrmex septentrionalis | reverse complement strand
TTATTTTCATAACAATGGAAAAAAAGGAATTTCGTGTGCTCATTAAACACTGCTTTTTGATGGGAAAAAACACCGTTGAGGCAAAACAGTGGTTGGACAAACATTATGGCACCTCTGCCCCAGGCAAATCAACAATTATCGACTGGTATGCTGATTTTAAACGCGGTCGTACGGACACCGACGATGCACACCGCTCTGGTCGCCCAAATGAGGCAGTTGTCCCCGAAAAAATCAAGCAGGTCCATAAATTGGTTTTGTCCGACCGTAAATTAAAGCTGGATGATATTGCTGACATCGTAAAGATATCCAAGGGAAGTGTTTTTACCATTTTACACGATCATTTGTCGATGCGGAAGCTGTGTTCGAAGTGGGTGCCGCGTTTGCTCACTGTGGATCAAAAACAACAACGCGTCGATGATTCCGAGAGCTGTTTGGCCATGTTTCAGAAGGATCGGAAAGATTTTTTGCGTCGGCCCATGTGACCATTACAGAGCACACAAGAGTACCCAAGCATGTATTTTGCCCTTTTTT
>NW_017305991.1:0-476 GCF_001594115.1 Trachymyrmex septentrionalis | reverse complement strand
GCCATAACTTTGGGCAAAAATCACCATTGTGTTTAGACCGCCCAGAGTTATACGATTCCTGTGTTCTCCGAGCAATTTCACAAAATCTTTTTGAATGATCTGAATAAAATAAAGAAATTATATATTAAATTAAAATAAACTGAGTAAATGTATATGCTAGTGTCGAAAATCAAAATATAATATACTTTTGCCATTCCTTCGGTAAGAGTGAAGGGCTTTGTGTACTTCAAGGTTTCTATGTATTGCCGAATATTAACTAATCGATTATCGTCTTTCAAATATTGATGTGCAGCTTCAGTTACTTGACTATATAAAGTTTCCGTTTCTGCATCAACATTTAAAGCAACTTGCGTAGGACACTATAAATGAACATATAATTAATGTTCATAGAAAAAACAAATTTTTATGCTGTAAATAAATACTTACAGGAACAAACGATTTTACATCAGAAAAGATTAGAATCGGAATGTCCGTTT
>NW_017305990.1:0-418 GCF_001594115.1 Trachymyrmex septentrionalis | reverse complement strand
CGCTCCTGACGGCCGTCGCGCAGCATAACTCCGCGTTATGCTGCTGATCTATTAACTATTATTATTTATCTTTTAACATCTGTAACATATTTTATTAACATCATTTTTGCCGCGTCGATTACCCGCGGATAACGCCGGCACGGAGACAACGTACGTGCCGGTGCATACGGTGGTCACGGCGGATGCACGCGCGTTTCTCTTGGCTCGGAGATTTTTAACTATTTATTCTTATTTTCCGAGTGTGAGTGCCGCGTTTTGCCGAGAAGCGACTTCGTGTTATATAGTTATACGCGCCGCGAGTGTTTTTAGGTTAGGGGTGCGTACGTGGCTGTCAGTACAACAGCAAAATTTTATAAGTACCGAACTTCGGTCAAGTTCATAAAACCATCGCGGGCGGGAGTGCGTTCATAAACTCATC
>NW_017305989.1:0-925 GCF_001594115.1 Trachymyrmex septentrionalis | reverse complement strand
TTAATAAGATATGATTTAATAGATAGAATTTTATAAGTATAGTTTAATAAGTATAATTTATCTGTCTATTAAATAATCGGGATATTTAGTTATAATCTAAAAATTTTTGATAAATTAGTTTTTCATATTCTCTATTTCGATATTTCCAGTATTTTTCTGTTTACTTTTTTTTTCTTTTTTTTTTAGATTTAATTGTGGCATTTAAATTCTCGAGGTAAGGGAGCTCATCATGACAGGAAATTTTTTATTCACAGTTTATGTTTATTAGTTTGTGTTGTCTCTGAGGAAGGCTCAAAAGTGAATCAAAACATGTAAGCGCGTTTTAGTGAATAAAGAAGTTTTACACTTCATATGTAATATTATTTGCGTGACGTCTTCTGTGCTTGATTTCTATTGCCCGTATCCTTTCCAATTCTTTTGATAAAAAATATGAATGAGCTATTTAGATGTTGCACTTAGAAAAAACATGGATAATAGTAGTGATAAAAAAATACACAATTATTAAAATATTATTTTTTATAATTTTGGTCAATCATATTGAATCTGCCATTTTGAATTACAATCATTTTTAATTGTCGGTTTTAACTTTAAAATTACCATATTCTCTTTTGTAATACATGTATAATAATAATATCAAAAATTTAATTTTTATATAATTTTCTAAAAATTTATAATATATATAATATCTATATTGCGCTAAAAAGATCATTGCCATCCAAGTTTATTATGGAGTTTGTTGAAATTCATAGCAGTGACGAAAGTGATAACGATGAGTATGAGACAGATGATGACTTTGACAGTACAGAGCACAAAAGTGATCAAAATGAACTTAATGATACAATTAATCAGACACTTGACAAAAAACAGTAGTAATAAATAATATGATTGGAAATGGGCCGTTTATATTAAAACTTGAAATACGAAG
>NW_017305988.1:3182825-3184596 GCF_001594115.1 Trachymyrmex septentrionalis | reverse complement strand
ACGCGTCAAATCTGATGACCTTTTTTTTAGGAAGTCGCCGGGAAGAAGGTGGGAACCGTTTTTTTAGGAAGTTGAGTCGGAAGATCCGAGGTTTGAGTTGGACGGTTATCGGCCCCAGGAACTTAGTTAAATTTGACACGCCACCTCGCCGGTATTAGGTATGGTACCTTTTGAGATAAATGTCCCTCTGGAGTGGTTTCCTGATATATAAAGTGTAGTAGGTCGGGTCGACACATTGTATTGGACGTTGGATTTGGTCACAGCGCGCGAGCTTCGTAGTTCGAACGTACGAAATCTTACATTCGTATTCAGCACATCTTTTACTTGGCTGACATAAATATATGTAATTTTTACATATTTTCAGGCAGACTATCGTTTCTGGTTCCGTTATTATTACTGACTTATTTAATATAATAATTATTACAGCTAGCTTACCAGAAGATACTACAATAAGTTGTATCAAGAGCGATACTGCGTTTCCCCCTAATCATTTTCTTGGGTTGTTTCATGTACTTTTTCAGTAAATTTAAAAATATATTTATATTTTGTCAACCTGCCTAACGGTACTTTGACTTTCATGTTTCATGACTATTTCGGTAACGGTGAGTCAACATTGTGTGAATTACCTAAGCTTCAATTACTATTGAGAAGAAGCTCCGTAAGTTTCCGCGTAGCCTACGAACTCATTCTCGTCATCTGTGATTAGATGTGATAGTTGTCCTAATTGGAATTTGCCGATACGTATCGCGTGTCTGTACTATCTCGCCCTATCTCGTCGTCCTTACCCGGGACGTAAAAACAGACTCTTCTATTACGCGTAAAACATGAGACATGAAAGAAAAAAAAAAAAAAAAAACAATTCAACCAAAGTTCTTTGTTTCATGGAAAGAAAGGAAACGCCCTTTAATTTATTTATTTTGTTAGGCATTACGTGTTACGTGTTATGCATTACGCAAGTCTGTGGTTCTCGCTTTAGGGCCGTCGAACCGATTTCTATCATCGTGGACTTTTAGGTTAATTTTTGTGCCTTAAAATCTCATTCTAAACATCGCTTTATGCAAAGGTCTGTTCTCATAGAACTACCACGTATACTGTGTCTATGCTGTAAGCTTTAAATCGAACATAGTTTTGTTTTAGCCTTCCTCTATTAAATGGAGCCATTGATACTTGGCTGTGTACATGTAAACTGCCAGTCATTCTTAAAGAATTTTGTTATTTCGATAATCTCGATTATTTTTGTGCAGTGGATCTTAGTGATTAGGCAGGTCAGTGTGGTGAATTTAATGTAATTGAACTACACGCAATTAATCAAAATAATGGGAGCAGTAAGAATAATACCCAGATACGAATAATGTCCTGACCTGGCCTGACCTGACCTGACCTGACCTGACCTGACCGTACCGGACCGGACCGGACCGGACCGGAACGAACCGAACCGAACCGTACCGAACCGAACCGAACCGAACCGAACCGAACCCAACCCAACCTTTTTTTTTTTTTACTAGGAGAAATGCCTTTATCATCCCCTCCTCCCGGGGGGAAGGAGGGGTATGTGGGGCTCGAGGGCACTAATGAGATGCCCTCACTATTCACTAAAACTCCTAGGGGGGCCTTCCCAACGCCAGGATCAAAGGTGAGAGCCGGGATTAGTGGTGACATTTCGTCCCGCTCTCACCGGCGCCAACTGTTCACTCGGTTTATAACCGTTGCTCCTGTTGGAGCTCCTTCCCATGCCCGGCAGGTAGGGCCCACCCACTACCTGCCGAGCCTA
>NW_017305988.1:3181113-3182770 GCF_001594115.1 Trachymyrmex septentrionalis | reverse complement strand
GTAATTGCCATCGTGAACACTACTGATTTTTGAGGTTATGTGCATCAAACGCCAAACCGTATCGCATTTCAGGAGGTTAAATGTTACTGTTTTAAAACCCCAAAAGGGCGGGAAGATATATAAAATTTAAATTGTTATTTCGGTTGTATCAAATCTAAAGCTCAGAACTTTTTTGTACACCTAATAATCTAACCTAGCCTAACCTGAAGGCCTGAACCTTCAAGGGTTCAAGGTTCAAGGTTTATGGTTCAAGGTTCATGGTTGAAGGTTCAGGTTTCGAGGTTCGGGGTTCGAGATTCATGGTTTGAGGTTCAGGGTTCGAGGTTCAGGGTTCGAGGTTCAGTGTTCGAGGTTCAGGGTTCAAGGTTCAGTGGAACGGAACTGCAAAACCAATCAGAATCGCAGAAAGAAAAGCAGAGTAATTACTGCATAGTTGGCCTAAAGATGAAATCACGGTGCGGAAAACAACTGCAGAATAGAAAATGCGTTATAGAAACAACCAACCTATTACCGCTATTCGGTGTCACGTTCGTAACTATCTCGTTTTGTTCGGTAATAATTTTGAACAGACTTTAGTAGCGCAGACAGTAAATCTCTAAAGACATCTACGCTTCTCCTCCAGTGCGGTCAGTGGAAGGGATATTTAGGGACGCCCACGGAGAAACGTAGAGAAGAGGCAGAGTAGTAGTGCGTGTCGTCGAGAGCGGCCACGCGCGAAATATCGGCTCCTTCCTTTGTCCGACCAATCGCCGCTCGAGATTTTAAACACTGCGTGCGTAAGTAAATTCGTAAGTAATTAACTTGGAATTAAATCTCTCCTCGTGTAAAATTAATTACTAAGACGTTAACTAGTGTACAAAAGTATTGCTAAATATACATTTAATTAGTCTCATTCGAGTGTGCTTTTCATAGACATTTCCATTCTCTTAGCTAACTTATCCTAACGTTGATAACAATATAACCGCTATCGGATATTAACAAAGTGATCGCGCGTGCTTATTGGTGCGACACGAATCTGCAACCAAATTCGCCCAGAGAGCAGTAGAGGCCTTGCTACCCTGACCACTTCTTTCATTGGCATTCGGGAACACCAGAGGACATCCAACTAGGCAAGGTAAGAGACTTCTTTTCACATACCGGGCAATTGGAATTTACCGTCGATGAATTGCCCTTATCATGTATCCCACGTATCCACGTACCCACGTTCACGCGCACCCATTGACATTCGAATCTTGGCGGTTAGTCCATTCTCCACGTAGTTACGCAGTGCGTGTTACGTATCTTCGCTATTCTTCCAGCATAGAGAAAATAGTACTATCAAATGCCCTGAATGTTACACTATCGCGTCAGAAAACGAAAAGAGAAACTATCAAGGGGTCTTGTGGCATTATATTCATTCGGGATTTCCTGAACGTTCCGAAACGTTTCGTATTAACTGTTACTCGGCATGCCGTCGCAAGTTGTCCTAACTGTCCCGAAGTGCTGGAAAGATTCGTTACTTATCTAGAGAGAGCGGAGAGCAACCGTGAAGCGATCCGGAATTCACTATAATCAGCGTATCTAGTGCCCGGTTTTAGCCAATCGATTGATCGGACAAATACAGCCGAGATCTTTTTCGAGGCGCGAACCGCGAAACAATTTTAAACCTAGTCTCGGA
>NW_017305988.1:3171279-3181013 GCF_001594115.1 Trachymyrmex septentrionalis | reverse complement strand
AATCGATTGATCGGACAAATACAGCCGAGATCTTTTTCGAGGCGCGAAACAATTTTAAACCTAGTCTCGGTTTAGTTCGAAACCTCCCCGGGACATAACGCAGAATAACGCTGATTGGTTGCTTATATGACGCATTCTCTATTCCGCAGTCGTTTTCCGCAATTCACACTGTGTGATTTCACCTTAAGTAAACTGACTGATTTATTCTTAATGAAAACTCAAGTTAATCTTAATTTACATTTTATTTATAAACAGCAGATTTTATTGGTATAAAAATATTTTATGCTAATTTAAATTTAACGAATGTTGAAACTTGAAACTTACCTCAACTACGTTCCAAAACTTCCTCTCTGAGGAAAATTTTACTTGAAATATATATAGTACACGTAACGTATACTATATAGCACATAGAGTAAAATCTGCTTCAGAGAGTTTTGGAACATAGTCCTGATAGCACAAGATAGCGTTATTTGTCTTTGACAAGATTTTGACATTAAAATGACAAATAACATTAGCTTGTTGTCTATTTGTATGTATATAAATTTACATCTCGCTCATCGCAAATATCGCGTAAAATATACGTAAAGCCTTTCGATAAACATCCTTGAATTTACGAAAGCAACGTTCACTCGACAATCATTCATATATTGCATTGCAAAATAAAATCTCACAATATAGAAATAATGTAGTTTTCAAATATATGATATCAAAATGGTGTTATTCGATCTCTTCCATAATCTTTAAGATCCTAAAGTCTGTTTTATCGATTAAATGCAATAATTTTCGTAGATCACATATATTACTTGTACAGATTTGGAAATCCTTCAGAATTAAAGTATACGCATTAATACATGTTTGCAGCTTAGAATTTCTGCCGAGAATGACAAAATGGTATTTGACATTATCAAGATGTGACTTAACATTTATTTGGCAAAAGCTCTGTAATCTGTACTTACAAAATTGAAAGCTAGATTATATGAAACTAAAATATATGAAAAATCAACATTAAGTCCTTTAAATTAGACGTCTAATTGAAATGATATCGTTCTACTAAAATTTATGTATGTGTGCGTGCAACATTGATGTAGTACTAAAGATAAAGATACGTCAATGTGTTGCATTTTATCGATAAAACAGCGATTCCATCTGAACTCGGGCTCCATTACTTTAAAATCTCCTTAATACCAATAAGCAGGATACTTTATTGCCTGCAACATCGCATATAATCCTTATAATCCTAATGCAATATTCTGCCAAATTGTAATTTAAGAATTTCTCATTATTCAAAATAAATAGAAACATAATGTGAAAAAAATTAGTACTACGAATATTTATTTTCAGACTCGGAATATTTATTTTTTTCTTTCAAATAAAGCCATATAAAAAAAAGAAAATCTAATTGACAAGTACATTGTAAAATAAATATATTCAATGTGTCTCACGATTTACAATATTTTTATTTTTATTTTTATTAAAAAGTTTTAAAGTAATTATTTATCAATGGAAATAAATAAATAGAAATCTAATTTCGAAATTACAAACGCATAAAAGAGAATTTACAAAGCTTTAAAAAAAATAAAATCATACTCTTTCGTTAATTAAGCTCTTGAGTTAATTTTGAGCAGACTTAGATTTTGAAAGAATTTTATATTGCTTTAATTTAGAACAAAATGCGATTGTTTGGCAAAAACTCTGCAACCGTTGAAAATTGCGACAAATCTAATGGTTTTCCACGACATTCGACTATAAATTGCTCGGAAATCTATAATTAAAAAAGTTGTAAATTATGCAGCACTGTATGTTATTGAATATGACGCAAACCTCTGTTTATACATAAACACAAAATACACATATATTAGTCAGTTTCATGCGATAGCATTTGCAATGCAATTTAATAGAAGAAAAACTTTCTACGTTTCAAGTGAAATGAAAGAACGCAATTATTTGAAATTTTTATAAGGATGTGAAATCGATTAACGTTTTCTTTTTTTACCAATATATATGTTCTTTTTACTCTTACATGAAAACTGATTCAAATACTCTATCTCAGAATCTTTCTGTTCACTGATTGGTTTTGATCGATGAGGTAGAGGTGATATTGATGTCTTCGGAGCCTAAAAAAAGACACAAGTAAAATTATAAATATAAATATAAATGAAAATTTAGTCAACATGGAGAAAAAGAATCTTATTAAATAGTTGCTAAATAAAGGTAAAAAAAAGAAATGCAATATTTATTTTAATAACACAAAAGTATTAGTTTCTTCAAACTTATTAGATTTTCAATTTTTAATGTGAGCTACTATCCTTTGTATAAAATGCTCAACCGTTTCGATACAAGACTTTAAAACGCGAAAGCGGCCCTAAAATGTGCAGAGTATTTCTATGTATTGATTTATACATATGAGATGATAATTTATACGTATAAGTTTTCAAAGTCGAATTGAATACGAATTTAATGTCAGAATTTCAAATTTCAAAATGGCATAAACTTCATTTCATTCATTTCAGTTTTCTCTGTTTAAGTTCTTCTGTAAAATAATGTTTCCTAAACTATATCACATTCTAGCCAAAAAATTTTCTTTCATCCAGAAATGTTACAATCGAAGAAATCGGGCAAATAAATTTTTCATCAAATAAGCAGCATGATTTATTTTTGAAATTTTTGATTTTAGATAATAAAGAAAAATAAAACGAAATTTATGTTTTAATGCACCTTCAATCAGCAAATGTGCAATATAAAAAAGAAAAAACAAAATGTTGTAACAAAGTCATCGAAATAACCTGTTTGGAAATATTCTATGAAGTAAGAAAAGTGTAATGACGACGTTTGTAGAACATTTCTCATCCTAGTAGTAATAAATCTTTTCAACTTGATGCTGATTTTGGAGCCAATATCAGTGAGATTTCTAATGGCTTAAATTATTTATTGAAGTAGGCTCTGACAGTTTAATTGAAGTTAATGCTGTTACTAACTCCTCTAATAATCCTAATGAGGGTTCTTCTAGTAGATTAAATTCGATTAACGCTTAAAGAAGAAATAACAGATACACTGCTCAAGATAATGCTCCTTTTTTAATACATCGATGTATCGACTCGGGAAAATATTGGGAATCATCCGTTAAGTTTGAATAAATTATTATATAACAAATTCGATAACACTAAGTATCAAAAGATTCGGTAAAATTTTAATTGGTATTAATTTCCAAATTTGGAAATTAAGATGCTACTAAATTTGTAAAATTATCCAACCTATTGCCTGATAACTGAGTGGTGTTCATCCCTTACTTTAATTTTCCGATTTGATATTATTAGAGGAATTGACTTAGATCTATCTTTATCTCTCTCCTTAGAAAATATCTACAAATATATTTCTAGCTAAACTCAATCCGATTGGAATAAAATTTGTTAGCAGATTGAAATTCGAGGATAAAAATAATAATGTAATTAAAGATTCTACTACCGTCGTTAAAATAGTCTTCAGGAAATACGATCTTGGGACACATTTTAACAAAAGAAAGTAACAGTTGGATTAATCGGTTGCGTTTGATAGAAAAGGCAATTTAAAACTGTAATAAAATTCTTTAACATGACTTACAAGAAAACCCTATCTTTGTATTACTCGCCGATTTTATTGAAACCTTGTAGATTTGTAGAGTAATTGAAAGTAATAAACACATCTTTTTTTATATCGATGCAATTTTAAGAATGAAAATTATCTCTTGCATTTATAAATCAGTAATTAACTTGTTGCATTTAAAAGCAAACGTTGCTTTCTTCTGTTAAAATGTGTTCCAAAATTATATTTCCCGGATACTACAACTCTATTTTCATTATGTTTCTCGGATTCAGCGAGTAAAACTGAGTTTAAGGAAAAAGATCAATTCAATGATCCCTCGAATCACTTAAAATCCATACGCTCCTCTGTATTAGTAAGTTTTGAAATTCCGACTAGAAATTCGAAATCTTCAATCTTAAAAACCTGTAAGAAAATATTTTCAGATAATTTTAATATTTATTTTTAAAAATAATGATTAATTTCATGACGTCTATACATTATAGTAGCCCACTTTGTGTACGATATCTGTAGACATTGTAAACACTGAAAGGATTTTACGAAAGATTTGTTATAATTTCAAGATTCTAAAGTTAACATATTCCAAAGCGATAATTCAAATGCTTATTATATGAGTCGGATATCGTTATCTTCTCTAATATGTATTACAGTAAAATATTTATATTAAAAAAAATACTACTAAACAACAAATTATTTAATTACTGAACGTACCATGTGAATATCTTTGATTATTCTTAATATTTATACACTGATAAACATGTTCTTCATATTCTTTTCCATTGTTTGTCTTGTAATTGCTGCATATATTACATTCGAATTGAATCCTGTCATTATCATCCTCTTCGTTATTAGTCTCGAATTGTTCGCAATCGGCGGCATGATTCTCTATTTCGTTATGTGGAAAACATTTATTGCATATAGGACAATTTATATTGTTTGCCGAAATAGGTACATTATCGGATCGATTACCATTCTGAAAATCAAACTGTCATAAATGAAAAAGAATTATAAAAGATAGTAATACCTTGTCATATTTAGAGATAACAAAAGTGAAATTTTTTTACAACTTACTTGATTCATCTCAGATGATTTGTCCTCATCAGACAATAGTTCATGCTCCCAACTTCCGTTTCTATTATCTATCCTACATAATTCTTCTATCTTTCGTCGTTCGCAAAACTTCAATCTCTTTATCTTATTTTGCTCCTCGTCGCTTTTCTCCTCCTTCACCGCTGTCCGCGTTTCTTTCGCTTTTTTGTTTAATGACAATCGTTTGTCTCGTAATCTATATCGTACTTCTTTCAATGTCGGCCGAAACTTCGCATCCTTTTCCCCCGCACACACCTTTTCCTCGTCATTACTCCAATCTTCTTCTAATTGACGACGTATTTCTTCTTCTGTCATTGTATTGTCTTTCTTTTGATTTCTTGTCTGTTCTTCAACATTTTTGCTCTCATATCGCGTCTTTGGAAATAGTTTCGATGTAGCGTTTTCCTTTCTTTTTCTAGCCAGACTTAAACGTGTTTGAGGATTGGGAGGTCTTATTCTTCTAGGATACGTGGTTAATTCAGGCGAGCGTGAATGTTTAACGTACTCATTGTCAATATTCGTGTTGCTATTATCATCACTGAAAGAATTACCTGCAATCACGTTTTCTTTCTTATAACTAGCATGCGCATGCTGATTCTCAACATATTCTACATTCGATTTATCATTCGATTGAATTCTCTTTTTTTTATTACGAATGAAGTCGTATTGATTGTCATCTTCGTTCTCAGAGGAACTATCTCTATTCAGAGTAGCGATAAGAGTATTCGCCTTACGTTTACTAGCTCGCTCATAACCGTCTCGGTATGTACATTCTGCTTGGATCTGTTCAGTTTTAGGATTTGTTAATGGTTTTTTATCCAAACTACTGTTAGCAGTGCTGACCTACAGAAACACAAGGATTAAAATCAAAATAAGATTAAATAAAGTAAACAACTATTTTTTTTAAATAAATATAATTTATTCAAAAATGTTTCTCGCAGTTTACAACTTTATTCAATAATTGCGTATTCTTGTAAAACGCTCACGTATATTATACATGTATTCATATAAATCTAATTTTATAGTATCAAATATCAAAATATCAAACGTATGAATATGCGTATACGTATGTTTTTTCTTAGTCTGTTCGGCAAAAAAAATGCCAATGGCTCACAAGTAATTTTTACATGTATACTTTGACATAAGCTAAAGTGATAGAAGCGTCGTCCGCAAATAATATATGAAAGTTATATGCACTATGTTAATAGAATATCAGATATAATAAATGCATCTTAACGGATATTGCGATATTGCATTGTATGGTTTTTGAAAAAGTCGAATTATAGCCTTGGTAAAATAAAATCCTCATAAATATTTTTAAGAATTTGCCATATTTTAAATTCATGAAGATTCCTAAAAATTATTTTCAACTTTTTTTATACAGATTTTATATATTTTCAGGAATTATAGAATGAGAAGTCTTGAAAATCTTAGAATATCAAAATCCAAATACATATAAAGAATTCCAGTAATAATGTAAATCTTCTCAACACTTATATAAAACGTGTTCAAATTCTGAGAGATTTTCTAAAAACATACAAAAATTCTGACTAATTCTAAAATTTACAATAAAAGTTTTGAAAAATTATATGAAGAATTATAAGAAAAATTTTCAGCGGAGATTATAATTTGTTAAAGAAAAACAAGAGCGGACAACATAGCCGCTCATAGAAAAATTTTTCGTAAAATTAATACGATTTCTTTCAATATAAATTGAATCTTTTCCGCAACTTGACTTTATCGATGACTTCAAAAATTTCAAATTAGTACATTTGTAAATAAGAGAGAGAGAGAGGGGGGGGAGGAGAAGAAGAAGAAGAAAAAGGTCCACAAGATTCGATTACGACTCTGTTTGAATTTTGTTTATCAAAATACGTTCAATCTGTTGTATAAACGACTATTTGTTTTCATAAGATTAATACATATATATTTGGCAAAAAATAATTGCGTTTTCTCTTGGCTGCACCAGTGCAACACTCAGTGTACCGTATTTCCATGGCTGGTGATAAATGAACTTATTCGGTGTATCGTGTTTCCGAGGCTACGATGTAGCGCAAATTTTATGTATAAAGTGAGATTTTGCTACACCATCTCAAAGGGATGATATAGAATCAGTGACATTTAAAATTTGAAAATAAAAGTCAACCAGAAGCAGGCTTTTAGCGCAATAATGAAATAGTGTATACCATGGTGTACTCCAATGCAGTGTAGCGCTTACACGCAACTGGTATGGTGCAAGGCTACACCCAATGAATCCCAAGGGAAAACGCTATAAGAAAATTTTAATACAGTTTAGTGCCGCAATAAAGAACAGGATTTTTTTAATTATTGATTGCGTTTAGCAAGACTAATCAGTGAGCGCTTAGTGATTCTTTAATATGATTCCTACACTTAAATTCAGCACAGAATTAAAAGCAAGAACCAATCACTATTATTATTAAAGAATCACTGAGCATTTACTTACCAATTTTGTCTGCTGAATGCAGTAATTTTTGTATATTATGATATAAAAAATCTTAAATTCAAATATTTTTAATTTAACTTTTTTTAATTTTAAATATTAAACAAATATGTTCAAAGTAATGGCTACTCTATTTATTCTTTAAAATTCGTATTTTTTAGTTTCTATATATTATACCACAATTTGCAGAAAAATTGTATACAAATATGTTATCAGAATAATTTTTTACATGAATAACGACATAAATAATCTTTAGATCTTCTTCTTTGTGATAGAATTAGTATATACTTGTGCTTAAAATGAAATAGATGTGTATTTGAAGATTGGCAAAAACGAAATAAAAAAGTTTAATATACCTCATTGTTTCTAAAACATAAATAGTATTGTACAATTTGTAACTCTAGATTATTTAGAGTAAAAATGAGAGGTTTACAAAATTGTCCATTTTACTTCGTATGGAAAGAATTACATTTTCGCTTGCAAGTATATATTTTTGTATTTTTGCGTTTGTGTAAGTATACATGTTTTTTTTTACTTTACCTTTGAAAATATTTGTAACTGCAGCACATAATTTTTTTAGATATATACATATAACTAGAAAATATTTTAATATATTTATAAAAAATATTTAAATGTTTAAAATATCTCTTGTCTTGCAAATTGTGATATGACCGATAATACGATTTTTAATAAATAGGTAAATAGTGTGATTTGCCATCCTGAACATAATCATTTATGCTAAAAATACAAGTTTAAAATATTTTTAATAATAAAAAGTTTAACATTTACGTGTGTTTTTAATAATAAAAAAAGCTTCTGATAATAAAAAACAAAATCCAGAGAGAGCCAAAATTGGATCTTATGAAAAAAATTGTTTAAATATATCAAAATGACAAAGAACGCAAATATGCTTTTAATAATATGTATATCCAAGCAAAAATCTTACTCCTAAAAGAATTGCTATACATAAACTATACGGCAATACCGAATTATATAATAACGATCATGTTAAAAAAAACCGCGTATTAAATACACTCATCAAAAAGTAAAGTACTTCACGCTCGTTAACGATACGAACGATATGGGAGGGATTGTAGGGAGGTACCCACCTGAATGGGTGACCCCCATTGAAATATCGGATTGATAATCGGGCGCCAACTGTACCACAAGTTTGCCATTTCCTCCAAATGTTGGTTCACAGATCGTATTACTCGGTCACACTGATCGGACATGTGCGCTTCTTTACAATGTTCAAACGGCATACGTTCTCGAGCTGAAGATCTATTTAGCTGTCGCAAAGGCACGTCGTTTTCGTTGATGCAGACATCGAGCGGATTCAATCGCCATCTTTCCAATTTTTGGACAATTTCACTTTGCGTTTCCTGCGCCATTTTTTTCTCCGTCGCATTCTGGCATCCCCGTGAAACATTTTCCAATCTCAACGAGAAATATCGATTTGTAGTATGCGAATTGGAGTTATCGCACTGTTTCTCGAATTGCTCATCATTGTCAGAGCTCTTGTAAATAGGGCTTCGTACTTCAAAAAGAAGGGGCGAAGATTCCGGACTGTTGATATAATGAACGGCTCTACGTTCATGCATAGTTGGAGACGTATGATTCAATTTGTACGAGTATGATGGTTTTGGCATTTCTGTACACTTCTGCAAAGTCACTTCTTGCTGCACGTTTATGTCAGATGTAACATCTGATAGGCACTCATTATCGGAATGTTGTATTGCCTAAAAAATTTCAGACAGTGAATTCATTAATTCTCCTTTCTTTCATTACTTTTCTTTCATTACATAAAATATCTCATTTTCAATGTATATCAAAGTTGCACGCGTGTAAAGTATACAATTGTAATCATACCTGCTGCGTATTTTTATTATTGGAAGTAACGTTCGATGTATCTTGAGACTCGTTAACAAATTCGAGTAGTCTTTTCATTTCTTTATAAGTAAATCCTGGCTCGTATATCCCAATACCTAAAAAACAAAATATTAATTGTGCTTTTAACAAATACATTCTTAGTTTTTTCTAAAGTCTGCGACACACCGCTTTTTTTCTTGCAGAATTACTTGTATGCTACTGGCATACAATTTGTATGCTTCCTAGCTGTTATGCTAGAAATGCTGCCAAAATAATCTACTTTGGTTGGTCTACTGGATTTTCATATGATAATTGATAGGTCAAATGTTCCGTTTGTCTTGTATGTTTGTGCTGGCTCATTATGATAGCCAATCAAGACGCAGTTTAAGTCTCTTCGCAAAAATTGTTAAAAACAATGCAATTGTACTATTCTTTCGTCAAGTGCCTTCTTTAGACCTGTGCTTTTTACTGCTGAACTAGCTAAACTTCTTGCACAGTTCATTTTTTCTCTTTTTCTCTCAAACGAGAAAAAAGGAAGAAAGATATGAATCATACAAGAACCTTAGCTAAAAAGAACAGACTTTTTGTTAAATACCAGCTGCTTAATCAACACAAAAATTCACACCGTTCGAAACTAGACTAGCAAAACAACCAGCAGTATTTTGCAAGCATACAAATTCAGATAGCAGTCTTGCAGCAGAAAAAGCATCGTATACCACAGGCTTAAATCAAGATAAAG
>NW_017305988.1:3170564-3171179 GCF_001594115.1 Trachymyrmex septentrionalis | reverse complement strand
CGATTGACAGGATCTAACATTTTAAAACTAAACTCATTGAAATCAGCGCCTTATAGATCGCGGTAAGATGTTGAACTACTAATTTTTAATATACATTCAATAAAATTGAAAGTATATAATTAATTTTTCAGACATAAATTGAGAATTTGGGGGGATTTATTAATTTCAGAATTATTGTGTGAATCCGATAATTTCATCGGCTCTCAATTTATGTCTGAAAAATTAATTATATACTTTCAATTTTATTGAATGTATATTAAAAATTAGTAGTTCAACATCTTACCGCGATCTATAAGGCGCTGATTTCAATGAGTTTAGTTTTAAAATGTTAGATCCTGTCAATCGTTGTTTATAAAGTTTTAAATTGGTATTTAACTGAAAATGAAATGTGTTTTAACAAATAATCATTGATTATTAACTAATGCTATTATATAACGTTATTATCTGCCTGTTAAACCATGCGACAGCATTTTTCACGCAAAATAATTGTCAATTAATTTATTTAATGATCAATTAATTTAATACTGAAATTATTTCAATTTATGATTGTGTTTCAAGTCCGACAAATCAAAAAGGTGTTATAATTTATAGAATTAACAATTATATATTTACAAA
>NW_017305988.1:3166768-3170464 GCF_001594115.1 Trachymyrmex septentrionalis | reverse complement strand
TATATATATATATATATATATATATATATATATATATATATATATAGTTACACATTTATATGTTTATATATGAATATTACCACTGACGAGATACTATTAAAAACAGACATCCTTACAAAAATTCGCATTCTAGTTAATCCATTTAATTTACTGTGAATTATTTAGGCATTGAGAAGATCTAGCTTTGACCATTATAGGCTCGAATATGCTTATACTTAGTATTTAATTTCATGTCTTAATAAAATCTTATTATTGTCAAATATTTATGTTAATAATGACAAATAATGACAAATTTATATCAATTGTCGATAATGTCAACGTTCTTCAATTATTTCTGGACTCTCTTTTTTGCAAGGAAACAAAAATTTGCCTGGTGTTGATGATCTTTAATAGTATCACGTTCTAATATTCCAATTATTCTCACTGTAAACATATTTGATTACCTGTAAGTTCACGTTTCATTTCCTCTTCCTCGATTTCCCTCGCAGTTAACCTTTCACTTTTCTCCATACTGTCAGACATCTCTCGTCAAAGATAAAGTGGACTTGTGAAAATTGCGCAAGTTCGTCTTTCTTTTCTTTTCCTCTGTATCGATATCCGTGCTTATGAAACACTGAACACAATTGCCTCGACTTTATCCCCACGCGAGATTCTGATTTTAACGAAAAGTAAATAAAGAGTTTCTTTGCATAATCACAGAGAGCATCGCCTTCAGGCATAGCCATAGACAATTAGTACAGATTGTAGACAGATTCATCACTAAAGTGATTCCCTCGAAAAACAGAGTCTAGACATCGGCCTGTGTTTTCGATTGGTTTGCCTTCACTATGACAGTACGAATCACAATGGAAGAAAATGGCGCGCTTATTGAAAAACTTATTGGCCTAGTTTACATGCACTTGATACGGGCACCGATAAGATACTATTAAAGACCGACATCTTTACGAGAGTTCGCGTTCTTATAAATATTAAAGTAATTAAGAATTAAAAATTGATAATATTGTATTAATTTTATGATTTATTAGTTTAGTAGACGTATTTATACATTTAAAACTCAATAATACTCGATTTTTCTTTAAAATTGTAATTTCAGTGTTATTGTCAAAATTTGATAATCAACAAAGATGATAATTGCAGAGAAAAAAATTGTAATTTTTCTGCAATATATAGAATATTATAGCTTTATAAGTATGCATATTTATTTATGGAACATTTGTACATGTAATAAAAATTCATGAATTTAATAATGTATAAGTCAAATATTTAAGTTAATAATAGCAAATTTATATCAATTGTCGATAATGTCAGCGTTCTTCAATTACCTCCAAGCCCTTGGAACCCTATTTATACCGCCCAAAAATTTGTCTAGGATTGACGGTCTTTAATAATATCTCGTCGGTAATACGGGTAATAAGAAAATATACCAATCAAAGTCCTTCGTTTCTTTCCTTTCCATGAAATAAAGAACTTTGATTGGTTAGATTTCTTATTCTTGTTATGCATTATGTAAAAATCAGTATTCCCCGCTTAAATCTTTAATCTCATGACCGCAGCACAGACTTTTGCATAACACATAAAGCATAAAAAAATGAACCAATCAAAGTACTTCGTTTCCTTCTTTTCCATAAAATAAAAAACTGATATAGCTGCAGCTCTTGCTAACACATTGCATAATGCATAGTGCAAAAGGGAATCAAGCAATCGAAATACTTCTTTTCCATGGAATGGGAGGAAAGGAAAGATTTTAATTAATTCTCTTATGCACTATGCATTATGCGTTATGCAAGAATCTATGCTGCGGCCAATAGATTGAATTTCATATGCCTTATGTGTTATGCAGGAATCTGTGCTCCCCGCTTTAAAACGCATAATATATGATTTTATCCTTGTTTACCGATAAATGTTAAACAAGGATAACGTGATACAGAGAGCATACGCAATATGCATTTTACGACAGGGAAGTGATAACCCAGCTAAATATTTATTCGAAAATTCGATTCGTATTCCCAATGTGCCGAATATTCCAACACAATGAAAGAATCGTCAAAGAACATACAAATATTGATGAAACACCTTATATTCTTATACTATGGTCGCACAGTCTGTCTCGCAGGTCGCAAGTTTGTTGGGACAAATCAATTTTAATATTGATGCATCAGAGCTTGTGCGACCATTGTAAATGAGATCTTATGGGCTTTAGGGCGCGTTCACATCTTGACAGAAAAGCAACAGCCAATCAGAACTCTGGTAGTCTACAATTTCGGCTTTTTGTACTACTTATTAGCGCGAGTTTTAATTGGCCATTGCTTTTCCGCTTTCTGTTTTTCCGTCAAGGTGTGAACGCGCCCTAAAGCTCATAAAGCCTTATCTACAATAGTCGCATAAGCTCTGATGCATCAATATTAAAATTGACTTATCCCAACAAGCTTGCGACCTGCGAGACAGACTGTGCGACCATAGTATAAGAATATAAGGTATTTCATTGCGCATAATGGCCAGCAGACTAAATTAAAACAACCAATCAAATATTTGTTCTAAATTAGAATAACCAATCAAATGCTTATCTTAAATTTAGGACATTTTTGATTGGTCAAAGAGCAGCCACCATGTTGAAGACGGCTGCGCATCCTTGGGAATGAAATAAATGCATTCGGCAATTTAAAGCGGGGGAGTACAGACTCTTAACGCATAAAACACAGACTTTTGCATAATGCATAAGAAAATCAATCAATCAGAGTTCTTTATTTTACGGAAAGGAAGGAAATAAAGCACTTTGATTGATTTATTTTCTTATCATGTGTTATGCATTATGCAAGAGTCTGTGTGCATTTATCTGAGATGCGAGCTAGCAGATGGCGAGCTTGATCACGTGATCTTCGAGCAATCCGAGTGCCAAGAATTAATTTCGAACGCTACAGAGCTGTAAACTGTCCTTTAAGGTTATTAGATTATAAAATGAAATTGTTTATTTTTATGAATAAATAAAAAATACCCTATTAATTGAAAATTTCTTTCGCCTTATCAGAAACTGATAATAGTCTTATATACTAAAAATAGATCGTTACAAGAATGTAACAGACTCATATGCAAGGTGTGTTTTCTTAAAAGAAAATACTACATTGCAAAATAAACTTCTGCAATTTATAAATTATATCACTTGATTTATATTCGTTAGAGTCTATAATATATTATAAAGAGGAAAAGAATTAAAAACTTACTTTCCTCATTAAATATATTGTACATAATGTACTCTATCAATTTCTATTTGATAGCATTATAAATATACAGATTATAAATTTAATTTAGGCGCGAAAATCTGCATTAGCTCTGCGAGCTCGGTCTTCGGAATCCGGAGTGGATCGAGCAGCTCGATTGGCTCTAGAAATGTTAACATCGAACGCAAATGAGATGTAGCAGAAAGATGCGAGTTGCCGAACGATTTTCGAGATAAAAGAGCTAACGGACGTTTGCAATACCAAATTTGCAATACCAAACGCACCTAATACAGCTTATATTCTTATATTGTGTGTGCGACTATTGTAGATGAGGCGTAAAGTAAGCCCCAAAATTGAACTCCAAGATGAAAGTATGAAGTGTGTTTTCAAAGCAAAGATTTTATTTAAAAATCTATTCAGGAACGATCAGACCTGGAATTTCTGGAAAAATTAAAATTTTGCGAAACGTATATATATATAT
>NW_017305988.1:3158832-3166668 GCF_001594115.1 Trachymyrmex septentrionalis | reverse complement strand
ATATATATATATATATATATTAATATATACATGGAACATTCTCGGAATAAGGAATGATATATAAATGGAATTTTTAACCGATATTTATATGAATGTTGCTTTTATACATTTTGTAAATATTTCGGAATATTCCAGAATATTCTCGGAATGTTTTTTGGGGATTTTAGGAACCTTTTATAAATATTTAGCGTTAGCTGAGTAAATTGAAACAATTGTGTAATATATCACAGTTGAATATACTTCTTAGATCATAATAGTACATCAGCGAAAGAAACCTATTCTTCCATGACTATTCTATTTATTCCGTACTGTATCGAACCGTGCGCGTTATCATTTTACCAGAAGGAAAAAACCGCGCAAGATTCTAGACGTACGTGTAAAGACATAAATGTGTACTGACCACTGAGGGATAGGGGGTAGCGGAACAACCAAGTAGTCAAGGGTGAGACAAACACACATACAGGTGTACCAAGAGGTATACTCGTATGTACGTATATGTACTTGCCTCGTACTTGACGTATATAGTACTTGCCTCGTTGCGTCGTAATTTATGTATGACACGCACACATAAATAACTATATATATATATATATACATACACACATATATGCATACATACATACATACATACATAGATACATACGTACATACATATATATACATACAACACGGGGGTGCACATCGTCACCGCGTCGAGCTTTCGTTTGCATTGATTGGTCACTTCGCGTTATTCGCCTTTTGCTAATCCGCAGCACGAACAGCACAATACAGCAAGCGTCAGGCAGTTACAATTGCTGGCGATTAAGGGCTGTTCTAGATCCAGGATCTTTCCTCGTGCGGTTTCATTATTGTGCGTGAATTATCGTACGCACGCACGCACTCATAGAGCATAGACTATCCGTCATGTTACTCGCGAGATAATGTCGCGACTGCTGTTCGGCGTTCAGCCGATTCAGCGGTCGCGATCAAACGCTGGACTGAACAAGAACAAGATCAACATCAACAAGGTTAGGCACTCGCGATTTATATCAATCCTCGATCGACGTGTCAGATGCTAACGCAAATGGCGGCCGCTGCCGAGGAGGATGTGTCTGCACTCGGTGAGTGGGTCGACGAATTGAGCGTTTCCGCGACGGAGGACGACAAAAAAGCGACGAATAGGACCGATAGCAATGACGTTACAGCGAAGAACTGTGAGCCGCGACTCTGGGGCTTTGAGACGCGAGAGCTTTACAAATTTGCACTCAACTTCTACAAAGGTGAGCACTCGACGATTTAATCATCAGAAATTTGTCCATCTCGTGATACGCACAGCGCGTAAGCACATTTTTAACATCATTTAAATCAAATTATTTATTAAGTAAAAGTCCTTCACACAAAAGCCCTTCACACTCCTCCATGCAAACACTTGTAGTGTCATGCATTTTTCTATGGTACTATCTTTTATATCAAAGAAAGATGAACGAATTCAAATAAAAATTTTATTCCAAAAATGTTGTTTACTAAATATAGTACAACTGGTGGATCATTTTTATTATTTGTCTAATAGTTGTAATTTTTTATTATTTGTCTAATAGGTGTAAATTTTTTATGCTATATTTTGTTACTTACATTTGACATAATTGTCAAGTGTAGAGGACCGTATACATATATCTATATACATTTTTTTTAATACTTGCAGAGTTACAAAATGCATCTATAAAAATTTTTATACGAAATAACATTAGAGTTTTTCTTAGATATATACAAATTTATACAAGTTACATAGCCATTGATTGTTGACATTTGTTTTGTTTTGTTTTATTTTGAAAAATAAAATTATATAATCAAAATGTAGACTAGATACATGTATATGCCAGTGCTAAAAAGAATTACAAATATTTACATATTTTGATATTGTGATAAATTTGGAATCAAATATTAAGTAAATAAATCTTATGATGTATCGTACTTTTTAACAAAATTATTATTAAAAAATTTAATTTATTTAGAAAAAGAAGGCAAAGCTGTCCATCTCTCTTATGAGGATAAATTGAAATTGGTAGCATTCACGCAACAAGTGACACATGGAAAATACACAGCTGAAAATGCACCATCGTTAGGTGTCTTGGACATGATTGGAAGGGACAGGCGAGTGGCATGGCAAAATCTGGGAGATATATCAAAAGAACAGGCAATGGAAGGCTTTATAATATTGCTGGATAAACTATGCCCTTTATTCAGAACTGTAGTTGAGGCACAAAAAAGGAATTTTGAAGAGAAACAACGGCTTAAGAGAGAAGAGGAGGCAAAGAAACAGGAAGAAGAAAAGAAACTTAAGGAGGTAGAGGAGGAGAAAAAGAAACAGGAAGAAGAAAGACTGAAGGAGGAAACTCAGAGGAGACAGATTCAGGATGCTTTGAATCAGCAAACATATTATCAGTTCAGATTATACGCTGAACAACAATACCCCGGCAATCCGGAGCAGCAGGGCGTTTTGATCAGACAGTTGCAGGAGCAGCATTATCATCAGTACATGCAACAACTCCATCAGAACCAGTTAGTTGTCGAGGACCATATTGAAGAGGAAGAAGAGGAGGAGAAGGAGAAGAAGATGAAGAAGAAGAACGTCCAATCAAAGAATGTAACGTGCAAAGACGATGATGATCACGATGATGATGATGATGACAAGGATAACACGAACGAAAACGTAAATGATGAAGATTCGGACGAAGTGGAAGACTGGCCGCCCATCAGTCCTGCAGAAATGTGGACGAGAAAGGGCGTAGAGGAATTTAAACAGATCATTAGAAAAGAAACAGGAGACGCGGTTATTAAGGTCGGCCATGGTGAGACTGTTACGGTGCGAGTACCAACGCACGAAGATGGTACATGTCTGTTTTGGGAGTTTGCTACGGATGGTTATGACATTGGTTTCGGAGTTTATTTCGAATGGTCGAAACCAGAGACGAACCAGGTATCTGTGTACATAAGCGAGTCCGAGGAAGATGAGGACGAAGAGGAGTATGAACCGCGAGAAGATCTAGAGAGCGGATCGGTGAATGGTAATGCCCGACCTGAACGTAAAACGACCACACCACCTATAAGCGTTATAGTACCTGTAAGTACTTGAATATTACCTGTATTCAGATGTTTGTAGATGAAATTGCATAATTTGACGAGACTAAATCAATTAAAAGAAATGCATTTATTTTTTTTCGATCAAAGACGTTGGTCTAATACGAATTATAATTGCTCAACAAATCAGAAATAAAAATGGTTAAGCTGGATTTTTAATGTTTAAATAATTGATGTTGTGAATTTTATATATATTTAATTTATACTATTAATTTATATCCAATCCTGCAAACTACACCCCGAATTTAATTTTTAATCTTGAAACGCAATCTTGACAGAACTAGAGCAGTGATATCACAAATTAAATTGATAAGCAATTTAATAATATCGACTTATAGACATCTTAGAAGACATTAATAATATGATATTGATAAGCATAAAACCTGTAAATAATTTTATTGCAAAAAATATTATTTTGACCGGGAATCTCTTTCCAGGCGAATGTCTTCACAATTAGACTACTGAGACAAATTGTTGTCGAATTATAATTGTTGGCATACGTCTTCTTGAAAAACGTTGAGTTTCTCTCACTAGTTTACCAATTATTACGATAAATATTGCACAAGATTTCTATTATGGAATAAATTAAAATGAATTCCGATCGGAATTATTTCATTTCCCTAGAAAATACAATAGAAATCTAGGGAATAATCGAATCATTTTAATTGGAATCCATTTCGAATAATTCCATAGTACATGGTATGGTTCCCTGATCACTATTAGACAGTCGCTTGGTAGAAAACACCATTATCCGATCCGTGGGATTCACACTATTCACAGCTTCGCCGGCGACACACTAGAGATTTGTTCGCGTCGCATGCTCCTATCATAGTTCCTACACACTCCAATGAGCGCGATAGGAGCATATTGGAACATACGACACGAACAAACCTTAGATGACAAGGGAGTGCTTGTTTATATTAAAGCTCTAGATCAGAGCCTTCCAACTCGGGCACGGTATGCCTTTTGAAGCCCTCTTTATGTTATGAAAGCCCTCTTTCTTCTTCTCCTTATTAAGTTTCTGGCCTCAAGAGACTGATCACAGTACCATATTATGATACTGTGATCTGCCTCTAGCTCAAAAATCTAATCGAAGGAAGAAGAATTTCATAAACGTACTCTGAGCCCGAGTTGAAAGGTTCTGCTCTACACTGTTAAAAATGAAATTTAATATAACTTTTAAGTTACATAAATTAAGTTCAATTTTATGACATTAAATTAATTTTATGTATCTGTAACTAAAAAGTATATTTGTGTACATATACATGAAATTTAGTGAACGTTTCATAAAATTTTACGAAGTTTAGTACATTTTTTATTAAATTTTATGTATATTTGCATAAAATTAAATGTAAGTAAACGTTAAATTTAGTTAGTTAAATTTGTTAGTTGCAACTTCATTTTCATTGACAACATTAAATATTTTTAATGTACTTACTTGAAATTTGCTTTCATTACATGTAACAGAAAAAAATTTATGTTTTTTTAACAGTGTAGATATATTAAAATAGCGCAATCCTTCTATATTAATAAAAATGCCGACAACTTTCCCACTGCATTCACATTCGATTTCACAAAAAAAATTTTTTTTTCGCATTCGTTATAACTTATAATTACACTTTCGTTACACCCCTACTTATTAGTAAAAATTATTAAAAATTTATTAATTTAATTCGTGATATCATTACTCTAGTTCTATTCTATATAATTGTATTTCAAGATTTAAGCGCGCAGTTTATCAAAAATTGAATATATATATATATATATATATTGGGTTGGGAAAAAAGTTTGTATTTTTTTAATTCAAAATTGTATATACAATATCTTTTTGTCAAAAATGAACGAAATTTAAATTTAAAAAAAGGGTTTTAAAGCTTGAAATCTGTACTTTCAAAAGGTTACTATACTTTTTGACTTTCTATGAGTTTGGTAATTTTTATACTTAAAAAAACTATGAGCTGAAAAATTTTCTTTTCACTTTGAAGGCCTCTCACGTGCCCAAAAAAAATTTACGAAATTTTTCGACTACCTAGCTCGAAACTTTCCCTAAAATAATTTTTTTTTAATGTATGATTTTTTGTTCCTTAGTTCCTTGTTATTCGCGAATTAAATAAAAGGGCATTCTAACTTCGATTGCTCATATCCGATAAAAATCATCATATCGCAAATTAATAAAGATTTAAGATTAATTACTAAAGATTCTTAAAGCTGAAACTTTGCTCTAGCGAATGATATAATTGTAATGAAAATTTCGCAACAAATGAAAAACTTTGGCAAAAAAATTTGTTTAAATGCGAAGGAACTTTTTCTCCGACTTAACATAAAAATTGGATATATATATATATATGTATATATATTCTGAAATATTTAAACATTAAGATCCGCTTTGATCAAAAATAGGCTTTAGATCTCTTAATTGATTAAATTATACAAGTTTTGTATTAATGTAATCTTTCATATACTATATATTTAAAGATATATAGGAGAGACTCTCAAGAGGAAATTTACGCTGGAAGTCATCAATATCCGGGCGAGGTAAAAGCATAATGAAATTTTTTGTGGTATACTTAATTGTGCGTGCGTGCGTGCGTGTGTGTGTGTGTTTTGCAAAAGATTATTTATGATCGTTATGTTCTACTTACAGGGGGTATATCTTCTAAAATTCGACAACTCATATTCGCTTTGGCGGAGTAAAACACTTTATTACCGAGTATACTACACACGACAGGGTTTCACGAAGAATAATAATTAATCTTTATGTTGCATATCGAAACGAGATGTATAACAAGTGTATGTTGTTTCTTGAACGTTAGTCTTACAATTAGTATTATCGTCTACTTATCGATAACGATAGTCCAACTGAATAAAGAATCCTATTTGTCCCTATTTTATTTGATTCGCGCGAAAGCAACAAACCTCTTCATATGTAAAGAAAATATCTTTATTATATGTATAGTTAAGTACGAACATGATAAGTTTCATAAAGTGGCAAAAGTATATGCGCGAGGAGGAAACGAATTCTAAACTTTTCTCGAGAAGCAAAAAACTTCCAAGTGTATCGTAAATTAACGATTGACAATGACTCTTCGACGTGCATAATATTGTGCAATTCTATGGCAATTCTTTGACGCAGGCGACATTCTCTTTTCATAACTTTAAATTTTTAATAATTCGTATCGGCGCTCAAATCTTTACATATGTATACACACGAAATGATGTTCTCCGTTTTAGAGCGAAGAATTAAGTATACACACACGCATGTTGTGTATCTGTTTGTTCTATGTGAATATTGGCTTGTAAAATGTTTTTGCGACTTGATATACAATATATTGTATAGACTTTATCACTTAGTGTTTGCTGTCATGGCTTTTATTAAAATTATTTTTTTTTAAATACAACATTGCACTGCGCATTTCTTGTTTTATTTATAATGTAACAACACGGAGGTTACCCCTTCATTTTAATTTTTTTATAACATTTATTATTCTACATAGCCATATTATTTTTACAGCAATATGCGATTTATATTATTCATATTGATAATAATAGTAATAATAATAATAATGACCATGGTGGAAGTAATACTAATGCATCCAACTACAGACGATTTACACTACCGGTATGAATGCATGATTCTATTCTTATCCCCATTTTATTCACGTGTTTATATTTGACCTATAAAGATATTTAATCAGAAGAGCACTTTTTTGAGACGGCATAAGTTTTGTATCGTTAATTAAGTTAATTTGTTTGAAGACGGAGACAAAAAGGGTGAAATCGATTTTGTTATTCGTGCTCTGAAAGTACAAATGGATTGTCCGCGAGAGATTAAATAAGCGTCATTAAATAATGGACTTACTCATGACTCGTTATATTTGACAAGCTAGCTAAGTGTACATACATACTCGTATAACGGCTTGCTCGAGAAACGTACTTCCTTGATGTGGACCGAATTCTATTCTCTAAACATCAAGTATTTTGCGCTTTACTAAAAAAATATGGTTTCGTTGTATGAACATCCTTAGTAAGAAAGCTATTCGACATCTTTTTCCTATTTTTCCTCTCGATTCGTCTATCTCTAAGTCGCATTGGAGCAAGCATGTTTTCTCAAGTACGCGGATCTTGTTTTTCCAAGCTTAGATTAAACGTGTCACGGTATCGCGCGTCTGAGACAAAGAAAATTTTTAAACGACTCATTCCTGTACTTACACTTTATACGATGTGATCATTACTGTAATCGTGATATGGCAGTTGATGAATCCCAAAGCTTTACGTCTAAAGTTTGCGCCAAACTGTGAGCGATTCGTGATTCGAAACAGTTTGAAATTCACAGATTTGTATTCATATTGTATAGGAAATGCGAATGAATATATTTTTCGAATTTGCATTCATCGTTTACTATTTGTACCAATTTGCTAGTGCGCGAAGCAGTTTTTTTTAATGAAATCAAAGGACGCGAATCACCATGAATCGCGCATAATATCGTGCAAGTTCAACGGCTTTTGCTTGAATTAAACTGAAAAAGATCGATTTTTTGCATTTCCTTAACATGTTAAGAATGCTCAGTTCAAATATTATGACAATATTCGCAAAACTAACAAAGTTACAAGACCTTAAAGCATGGGAGAGGAAGGAGGGTAGAAAATAATTCCCGGGTTGGCCTGCTTAATAGGTATAAACAAATCTTAGCCCCTTCCTGGAGCAAGCGGGGGGGGGGGG
>NW_017305988.1:3157107-3158742 GCF_001594115.1 Trachymyrmex septentrionalis | reverse complement strand
TGCCTGGGGGGGGGGGGGGGGGGGGGGGACTTTCTATACTGAAAATGGATAGGTTGCAGTTTTATATCTGCGTTCGTAATTAGTAGATATAGAACTTCATGAAAAACCGGACGACTTTAAACGCGTTTTTCTCGAATTAACGTTTTTAAGTCGATGGATACTATATCTTGAGAAGTAATTATCTAATCGAGTTCAAATTTGGAAATTTGTTTCGTTAAAATAAATTTCTGCCGAAAGTGAATCCCTAAAACTGCTGACTTTTCGAAATTAAACATTTTTTAGGTGCCTTCAAAGATAAAAAGAAAGTTAAAATGTACTCTGTGTTTGCTAAGCTGTAATTAGAAGTATTTTTATCGAGGTTCATTCCGTAGGAAAAACGTCTTTATTTTATCTGAAACAAAAAACCAAACAGCTTGTTATAAAGAATACTTTTTCTACGCCCTATAGAATGAACCTCGATAAAAATACTTCTAATTACAGCTTAGCGAACACAGAGTATATGTATTTTTTAACTTTCTTTTTATCTTTGAAAGCACATAACTGGTGAGCATGACACGACTTATGCTCACCAGTTTAATAAAATTTTTACCGCCTGGAGGCGGAGCACATATTTCATATTAATAATATAGTAAATAATTAATTTTTTTTTAAATAAAAGTCATAAATGTGCACAAATATGTAATAAGTAAGTTTCCGCAAGTAAAAAAAACATTGACGAAGAACTTTCGCCAGAAAGAATTTTTAATATCGCTCAATTTCCGACCCAATTCAGACGAAAGTCCTGTTATAACAAAGACACATTCATATTTTTAAATGATGCAAAATCGTTCATTTCAAAAGTTTGTCCATTATTCGATCTAAACGTGATAATAAAAATTTCTGGATATTCGATATATGGAAAACTAAACGCTAATTCCTCGTTGCTCTGAGATTCTCGTGTGGCCTCAACCAGGCGCATCGAGGTCTCCATTTGTTTCAGCCTCGAGGATTAGACGCCATATAAATCGTGATTATAGATTATCATGATTATAATCGTGATCGTATAAACAAACATAAAAACATCTCTAGAAATTTTATAGGTATATATCGATCTACTTTTTACCACATGTAGTTAAAGTATTGAGTATAAATTTAAGTCTAAAGTTTCTCGATACTTTCGACTTTTTTAATTTGTTTTTGTATATCACATTTAATTATCGTATCACTAATTAGCGTCTCGGACTGAAACGATTAATTACCATATACCATTCATGATGCATCGTTTGAGCCTATAACATGGGCATAACGTGTACATAAGATGTCCTAGTTTCTTTTAAATTGATTTATATAATAAAAGAATGTGCATATAAGAACGTTCTGTACTTCGACGATCGAAAGTATAGCGACTCAAAGCTGAGTTTGAAAAAACTTTGATTAATTTAATCGGTGATTAACATATTTTGTAACTCTTGTAATACTTTGTTAGCGTGTATAAAATATTAATTTTTTTGTCGTTTAGAGATTGAAGAAAAACTGGATATAAATGATTTACGTAAAATTATATGTGTATATAAGGTCCTTGGGAGGTGTCCGCGCAGGAGATCGCCAATAAGATGGATCAGGTGAAGGCATTAACAGGCAACCCTCTACGAGTGG
>NW_017305988.1:3138283-3157007 GCF_001594115.1 Trachymyrmex septentrionalis | reverse complement strand
GGAGATCGCCAATAAGATGGATCAGGTGAAGGCATTAACAGGCAACCCCCTACGAGAGATCACGACCAGGACGCTGGACAGGAAAGAATAACGCCTCTTTACTAAATAGCTCCGTAAAAAGAGCCATATTTCCTACGGATCACCGATGCCTGTTATAGGGCAACAAGTTAGGAGGAAGATATGTATATATAAAATCTTCGACGAGGATAATTCTCTTGGTTGGATTAATCGCCGATTAAATTAATTCCAGTTTATTCGAAGTCGCTTTAAGCTCTAGAGACTTATTATGTTAATCGTGCGTGACGCTGCTCTTCTTTTTAGCCTTAAAATTACAAATTTACAATATACGTATAAACATGACGAAGGCATATGTCGGTAAAATGTGTGCGTATGTATTGGATGGAACGAATGAAACAAAAAAATCAGAAATTCGGATATAGTACATATGGAAAACTTGTAGCAGAAATCTAGAAGCACTGTACATTTTATTTTAGTAAAATAGTTTTTTCTTTCGTTGTCAACTATAGTTCCATTTATGGATTTAGGGTAGATATCATATTCCATACCATTTTAATCAGATTGGTTCGCTTAATTAATCGCTAAGATTTTTTTCTAATATTATTTATTTATGTTTTAAGAATTAAAAGTTAATTTTTAAATAAATTTTTTATTTTTATGTTTGACCGTAAGAGCTATTTTAAGTCGGTAGCGCACAGCGATTTTACAATTTTTAAGCATTTGTGTTAATTACTATAACTGTTTTGTGTGTGTGTGTGTGTTCTATATTTTTATTTAAATTATAGTAAAGAAATATTCTCTTTAAATTAACATGATCTCTTACGTCATTACAACTTTTCCCTCAAAATTAATAATTTTTATGTTATTTTGAGCTCTCTCCAAAGTATATTAATTTTACATGAATAAAATATGCAGCAATTAGACGATTTTTTTTTTGTTTAAAACAGTTGCGTGCCGTCACACAGCAATAAAAGCAGTAACTGTTATAAAGCCCGATCTACAATTGCGTAAACGTAGACGTAAGGTTAAGAGAGTAGTAGCAGCAGTAAATGTACAACATGTTAATCTACAATCGAGTAAAGATTCAACGAACTTTCATCTTCAAATTGCTCACAATACTTTCTTCGTGTTTCATACTCGTAACATAATATATTTATAATATAATAAACTCGTCAAATAATATATCATAAAATGAACTCAATAAAAGATAAAAAGAATACTTTGCACTTCTTTCCATACGTCGAGACAAAAAGGATAATAACGATGTAGACACGTGATAGCACTCTGATTGATTCACTCTTACGCAGTCGTAGTCGCGAAAGATAAAGTTGAACTATCTTTTACAACACGCTTTACCGGGAATGGTAGGTTAAAACTTCGTTTTACATTTCACAAACATTTACAACTATATTTACGTAATTGTAGATCAGGTTTAAGATTCTTCAATATGATCGGTACATTTATACATTTAGAGTAACTAAGGGTAAAATCAATTTAATAATAGTTATAAAGAATTTTATAACAGTTACAACTTTTTCTGCTGAACGTAACCATATTGTCTTGCAACTCCGCAGTATAAGTATCCGTTATTAAGAAAAATATTACTGATTAACTCGAAAATTTTCTTATGAAACATAGAATATGACAAGCAAACAAATCTTTTTATTTTAATTAAATCTATAGTGGCAAGAAAAACTATCCAAGCATTATGTGGAAAAAATAGATTTGTAGTATAAATCATGCATCAAGTAATTATCTTTTTTTTATCAAAGTGCTCTACCAATTGGGTGTGACTCTTAATTATAAAAACTATTAATTTCAGAGGAAGAGTTGTAATGACGTAAAAGAGAGATCATGTTAATCTAAAGAGAATTTTTTGTAATTAATTCAATAATAAAACAAGAATTATAGTAACGCAAATATTTGAAAATTAGAAAATCACTGCTGCCACGGCAACATTATAAAAAAATCTTAAAAATTATTGAGTGACCAACTTTATTGAAGTGACACCTAAGTCCCTAAAAATTGAAATATAGCTGACTCAAGAGTAAATTATTTTATCGAAATAAAATTTTACAGGAATATTTTCAGACTTCTGTCACAAGTTTTGTTACATATGCTATATTTGAATTTTCGATCTCTTTTTTTGTTCCACCTTAGTGTATATGTGTGTGTGTGTGTGTGTGTGTGTGTGTGTGTGTGTGTGTGTGTGTGTGTGTGTGTACACGCACATATATACATATATATAATATATGTAGTGCAAAGCGCGTGCACGTTGTACGCGCAGATTTTTTGCGATTGAAAGTGAACAATTTATCAAAAACTTAACATGTCTTTCGCACAAACTTGCACGTGACAATAATAATCGCGCGTGCAATGTTAATTAATTGAACTATCTTAATGTCGATCTTTATTTCGCTTTACCTTATCGTAAGATACTGTACTTACAACATAATCGATCGATGGATCCGCAATTATCTATACCGAATATCCTCTAGTCAGAATCTGAATATAGAAACAAATATAGCGGTAATATTTCGTTCTTTATTACAGAGTACATGTATAAGAAACGGCTCTTAGGCCTCATCTGCAATAATCACATGGTTTGTGTCACAAGTCGCAAGCTTGTTGCGATATCAGCCAAATATATTAAAATTGACACTTCAGATAGGTTGTCGCAACAAACTTGCGACTATAGATAAAGCCTAATGGCGCGCTTACAGCACACGAGCGTCCAAACCGAATGTATAATAAATTGTTATCTGTAAAAGTATAACAAAATATCTTATCACTCAATAAGACACAGCAATAAAAATTTTTATTTTTTATTTCAATTTATATTATTTTAGAAAAAAAATGCTAGTGTTTTGTACCTATATAGTTATGTTTCATTATATTTGTCTAATTTTGTCTGATTGCCCTATCAGAAAATAGTTGAGAGTGACCAGATTCTGACTAAAGGGTCTTTAGTTTACACATAAAATAATTTCGAACGAACAATCGCGAGAAAAATGGACGTCTCGGTATATCTTTAAATCAGAGGACACCGCTTCTATAATTTTTATAATTCTATTAAATTATTATAATTAATTAAAAGGTAAAGATTTAAAAGAGTACTTAACAATATGCTTGAATCGTTTTAGAATTTCAATCTAGATCCATGAAATATATATTTCAAAAATGCAATTAAATCGGCCGAATTTCGAATAAAATGTACAAAATATTTATAAATCTTGTAATATTCACGAAAATCCTAAGTAATAAATCTAAAAGTCTATTAAACAACTGATATACGATAATCTAGAGAAACGTTGTTTATGACTACAACTCGTGTCAGCTTGCATATCTAATTGACTCTTGACGTTCTGTAACAGTGTATATATCTAATTGTAATAAATTGCGCGTTAACTTTCAAATTGGCTTGGTTAATTTAGCGAGGCACATTCTGAAAAATTAATTGTATACATACATGGATTCACTTCCGAAGCGCAACCGTCGTTTTATATTTAATGCGCTCTATCTAGCGAATTGATTTCTTTGATAATTGCTCCGTTCCAACGTGCATTTAACGTTAAGTGTGATTACATACATGCACATACGCACATATATGTATATATATATATATAAGTGTCCCGTAAGTTTTTGCCAACCGCTTTTGTGTAGGCAGAGCGGACTAAACTGAGTCGAAAAGTCTCCTCTACCATTTTGCAATTTTCGCAATAGTTAACAAGATATTAATTACTAAAAATTCTCGAATATTGATCCTTCAATAATTCCCTTCAATAATTTTTTACTCAAATATTATCAACTTTATAGAAAAACTGCAAAAGACAAAAATCTCATTTATTTTCTTCTCATAGAACTCTAAGAATTTTTTCAGAATTTTTTATCAACTTTATAGTACTCCATTTTCTTATTTTTACTAACATGAGAAAATATGGTATATTAAACAATTCTGAAAAAATTCTTAGAACTTTATGAGAAAAAAATAAACAATTTTTGTCTTTCATTATTTTTCTCTAAAATTGATATTTGAGTAAAAAATTATTAAAAATTTAGCGATTTTTAGTAATTAATATCTCTAATTAATATTAATCATTGCGAAAATTGCAAAATGATAGAAAACTTGTCGATTCAGTTTAATCCGCTCTATCTATACAAAAGCGGTTGGCAAAAATTTACGGGATATATATTTATACACGGCATATATATACATGTAACTCAGCAAAGGTTTAGAATTATAAATAAAATAGTAATTTCAGTAGATGCTCAATCTTGCAAAAGATATAATGCTGCAATATATTAGATGAGGACAGATATATATGCATTTTAGTGAGACAGAATGATAATGTAAGAAACTGGCAAGAGAATCACACGAAGTAATAAATTCTGATTTTAATGAAATTAAAATTTTTTGTATACATATAGGTTATATAAAAAGATAAATTTAGAAAATGTCCATTACGACGGGAAAATGATTTGAAGGAATAAATCACTGATCCTTATATGTAGTAAAGCAGTTCTCAGAGAGATTCCGTTATATCTCGAAAACTATTCGAGATATCAAAAAATGTTTTATACAAAAGATTTACAACAAAATTACCTCTATTCGTTTAATATTTTTAATAAACAATTTTTTTATATAATAATTTTTTAAATGAGTTCGCATTTAACGCTGAATACACGTGATCTTTTTTCGATAGGTTCTTCGATAGTTAATCGAAATTTCTATAAAATGCGCGCAACACTGTGATCTTTCAAAAGTGCCTTTAAGCGAAAGCGCTAAGGGCAATAGCCCGCATTGAAATGTTCTTTAAAAAATTGCACGACCCGTTCGCATATTTGGTTAATTCGTAAAGTAATAGGACGGATACTTACGATACAAGTAGCGTGGAACAAAGGAGTAAAATTTAAGGCTGAATCATGCTGACAATTCGAGCCAGCTAAATTCGCAGTGACCTCCTGTCTTAATTAGATTATAATATAGATTTATAATATTGTAGACAAGGATGGAAAACTAGTAATCTTATTTAGAAATGAGTTGCATCAACGATCTGAATTAACTTCCGAGTTAATAATCTGCTGTTCCTTTTTGAAATGCGTTTATCAGGATGTTTTTAAAATTGCATTGTAAACTCTACATAACGATATTGCGTTTACGCAAGTTGAGATTATTTTTGTTTCATAAAATTGTACAGTTATTAATAGTTTTTAACATACAAAATGTTTCAAAAGTCACAATTCAAAATACTATAGCATGTTTCGAAATTTAACCCTTTGTCAATTTCATCAACTTCGATTAGTTTAATGCACCGATTAAATTACAGAATTGTCAACTGTAAAATTGAAAACGTTCTAACTTTCTGCAAATTATGATTTATTTAAGTAAAATTTAATACTTTAATAATTAAATAATATTTTCGAAATAATTAATTTTACATATTTTGGTATCAAATTCATACGGTAATATACATATATTACATCACTCTTCACAGTTGTTATTTTAAAGTTAGAAATTCTGAAATTTAATCGATCGACTACATAGGCTGCGTTCCACTTAACACTTATAACAGTCGTGAAATCATTTCATCCTTGTTGTTTATCAAATGTTGAACAAGCGATGCTTGCAAGCGTTAAGTGGAACGTAGTCATAGAAGGATGTATGGACAATGAACATGTTGTAATGGATATATTTTATATATAATTATATATGTTTATGAATGTTTATACCAGAAGAATAGAGATCTTAGGAAATCGAATTAGGCTTTCAGAAAGAAATGGTTGCGTTCAGCAGTCTCAACTGTTTGAACTGTTGCGTAGCGGATCCGTGAGCGCTCGCTGCTTTTGAAAGAAGAATACATCAATAGCAGCGAGCGCTCAACTGTTGAGTCCGCTGAACGCAGCCAATGTGATCAAAACCAGATTTTTGAATTAGTATTTATGGTGCTCGGTAGACAGTGTTCGAATCATAAAACTTCTCTCATATATACTTACGCACATACACATATAAGTTATAATCAAACACACAGAACCAAAGAATAAAGACATTATTATTTGACATCATGCTTTGACAGTAACAGGAAGATATAAATTGTCATTAAAACTGCATGAAGAGTAGAGCATTCTTCATATAAAACTGATGTGACCTACCATGCAAACTATGAGGTATCGCCACTGAAATATTATACTACTGAAACGAGCCCTATCTGTCTTTGTTAAAAGTGATCCGAGATTTCCGATTGATATCGTGTCCTTTTTTAACATGTACTCAACTATAATTACGCATGTGTAGTAGATGGTATTGCATATGCGCAATCGTAGCTAAGTATAGGTTAGAAAAGAATAAAGATACCATTTAAAACGCTTTGTCGAATTGACACTAACGCCAGCGCTCGTTTCAGTAGTATTATATTTCAGTGCGTGTCATGAAATGGAAGCGATATCTCGGTCGAACTAATTCAAATGACCACTTTTCAATCTCATATTTCTGATTAAAAATCATATTCTTCTAGGGATCATTAAAAGGCTAAAATATAGAGATACATTTTCCCTTCTATTTTCTTTTGAATTCAAGAGGGGAGAGAAGACCAAAAATGGTCCTTATCGCAATCCTTCCTTTTCATTTTAACCAATTCTGAGATATAAAGATTTAAATACAGCCAATTGTAGACTACGTTTAAATGATCACGTACTAGTATTTATGAGTGTGCTGAAATGCGTTTCATCAGCATCACTAATATACTACCGCACCTGTGATTCATGAACAGTACTAAAACGTAGTCTGTAACTGTCCATATTTAAACGTTTACTAAAAAAAATTATCGCTTAAAAAATAACTTCTTTACTTAATTTTTTCGAGAATTTTCTTGCTATAGTATTTTAAGTCGCGAATTTTAAGACATCCTATACAGTTACTTCTGTAAATCTTAAAGCTATGATACAATAAAAAGATATTCTTTCACTCGACATTTAATTATCGCTATCAAACATGTAATATTGTGAGCTTTTTCCTTGATAATTTAGCAAAATATTCTACAGCAGAGGAATTAACTTCGGTCACATATAACCGAGACCAATATAATTGGCACCCTGAGATTCAATGTGCTTGTTACAGTGATGTTTCGATGCTGAAATTTGTTCGTTTCGCGTTCTCCATTCTATAATCTTCCATTCTACCTGTGAAGCTTCTTCGGAAGTTCCTATTGAGACGAGCGACCTTCGGCCGCCTCTCGGTGAGTGATCTGGTTAAACCAGCTACCTGGCGTCTTCTGTTGGATAAGTATTTTGAATGACTTTCGCGAGATCTATCATCATATTCATTCGAGCTTGTCGACCATCTATTCGTTCGTTCAGAGTGCAACCTGTCATAAGAACGAAATGAGACATCGTTTCGATACCCTCGCGACGTCTCTTCCGTTCTAGCGGAAGTGCCCATTGCCTCGAGTGGATATCTATTGTGTAAAAGGTACTGTTTTCTTTCATGCCAGTTATTCCACGAAGAATGCATTACATGTGGTAATGGATACGTGATACTGTCGGGCCGCGATGGATTCCTGGTTGGATAATCGGTCGGAAGGCATCTTGCATCTCGAACAGCTGGAGATCGACTTGACAGAGGGCGAATAAGCATTGCCGAATCGTTGGCGGGATTATGGTCTCTGGCGTTACATTCTCTCAAATTTCGTACTGGTACGATATCTTTGCCGCCGAAAGGATCGCCAGGGAAGACTTCTTGTATCGGACTGGCAAAAATGAGCGTTCTACAAAGACAATATCGATTTATCACACTCGCGCGAATGTACTATATTCTGGAGTTATAGCAATTATTTTATAGCAATTGTATTATTAGAAATAAGACGTAAATGTCGTGTTTAGATATTGTGCGACATTCCTCGTCCTATTGAGTGGTATAATTGCCTTAACTCCAAGTCATACACAGTAAACGTTAACTTCCAACTTTGGTGCGGAAATAAATTAAAAATTATCCCGTAAGAAAAGATACAAGGTAAAGATATAAGGTATAAAAAATCTAAAACTTTTTTATTTTTCTTAGTTTAAATAGTATTTTAATTTTTTAAATAATTAAAGTGATAAATTACAGAAGGAGTATAACTTAAAAATAATAAAAATAATAAATTATAAGAATATATAAATTTAATTTAAATAAATGTTAGCAAATTTTTAAGAATTTGGAAACACTTTAATTATAACTTAGAAATATAATTTAAGAGATTATGAGCCTGAACAAAATATAGAAGAGTGTACTTATAAGGATATCGTCAAGTTGATAGTTAACAATAATTATGAGATGATTACCAATTAACAATACAGCCACAATACGCCATTATGTGAGTAAGCAGAAACGAAACACAGCGCAAATATTAATTGTTAATAAGCAGTAAATAATATCAGTAATAAATATAAGCATAATATCAGCATAATAATAATTGAACATAGAAATATTATCAGTCACTTAAAACGAAATACGATAAAATTATTATAGGCTAACGACGAGACTTACCTAGTGCTTTCCCGTTTTTGATCACTGTTATACACTTTGTCTCTTTCCGACTTAAATTCCTCGAAAGATGGCATTCTCCTTCTGAGATTTAATCTTTCCCTCGAGCGTGAATCGATCAATTTATCGATTTGAGCATCATTATTACTCTTCTCGCCTCTATCGGAACTATTGAGATATCCAAGACCACGATTAGCATCCTGTTCAGTGAGATTTTGGAATTCATCCGCGGTCACTAGCGTATATCTGCGCTTATTTTGCTTCAAAATCGACTTTAAGCAATAGTACGTCTTCGAGTTGGGTAATTTCCAGCAAGCCTCATTTAATATAGGATTCACCATGATCCTGCTACGCGACTCGGTTTTTGGAATAGTGCCCATATTTTTCGAAGAAACAGTCGTCTCGTCGAGGGAGAGGGAACGGTGATGAGTCAGAGAGGGCGAAACTGGGAATCTCCTCTGACGTTCAGGATATTGCCTTTCATGCCGAAGATTCATCTCTACGTTGACAAAGTCAGTTTTGCCAGCTCCTGATAGATCTTCTTCATTTTCCAGTATATTCTTTAGGCTCCTGACATTCTCCTTCGGAAACGTATTCACTAATTCCGACCGCAATCTCAAGTTAGGTTCAGAGATGTCGCGAAGTATAGTCTGACGCTCTCTTTCGGATATTATGTTAGAAATAAAATCTGCCGATGTAGTCTGAGAGCTTTCATTAGACTTTTTCCTAGCAACAATGCGGGGAAGGGTGTCAGCATTGATCGTTTGCGTGCTGGTGGAAATCCTGCCGCAACTGCTGCATCTGCTCGGAGATGCTTCGATTTGAAGATTATCCATGGAAGCTACTGGGTTTGCAGGGGGATGCAATCGACCGTCGGCCGTTGTCCGTAGCGTCGCTAATTCATTTTCGAAAGTATCGCCAATCTCGGTACTCGTTGGCAAATGCTCTCTGCTGGTCGCGATCTCGATGTAACTGCGTTCGTCCATCCTCATCTCATATTCGTTCGCATTCCCATGACACGGACAAGGACAATGGCATTCGCATGGCATCAGCGGAAGTATTCGCATCGGATCATCCACGTTGCATGTCGTCGTGTTACTCGTGCATATAGCAGGGGCATTATTCATGACTGCATTTTGATCATCGTACTGTTCGGCACGTTCATAAAGAAGTGCCTCAGAGTAGCTGGGTACTATGTCAGTTGCAACATTCATTTCTTCTCGGCTTTCCCAATTTTCTTGTCTTTGTTCGGGTTCATTGCGAGGTGTTGCTGGTTCCATTAATAACGCCTCGCTGTAGCTGGGTGCCAGCATATACGAACCTGGCTGGCTTAGCTGGCTTATGGATGCATGGATGGGTTCGCCAGAGGTCGGTGTATCATAATTTACACCAAACAGTTTGGTAACCTAACAGAAGATTTTGTATTTATTTTTACAGATTTTATTGTATATTAAAAAAAATATGTTCAATCTTTAAATTACTTAAGAATCGGCAGAAGTGACGAAAATTCATTTATATCTCACTTACGATGCAACGATACATATCTGCACTTTATATTGATTGATTACGTTTACATGGCCCGATTTATGCCGAAATTACATCATCGATGTAAGAACTGGCCAATTACAGTCCATTTTTCAGAAGAATAACTATGATTGGCCAGTTTCATAACATCGATATTATAACTTTGACATAAATCAAGCCGTGTAAATGTAGCAATTATCTTGTAGAAGAAATATTTGTCATCATAACTAGTTTTGACTTATCTATGTTTATTTACGAAGCTATGAAGCTTCTGCAAAGCCTGATTTTGTTCTTTTACTCTTAAAAATATTATAATAAATAAAATAAACTGCTCCTTACTCACGGTAAAAATATAATCGCGGTGCACATATAATCAAATCATATTTTGTCTTGTAAAAACAATATTTCGCCGTAAGATTTGTTTGCTTATACTTTAAAAAGCTGCGAAATCTACTAATGAGCCAGTTAAAATACATTATAATACAATAAGTAATATTATCTGCACTATACTATATTGTGCAAATCAAATAAAATATCAAAATGAATGTCTATTTCGCGGTTTTTTCCCTAAAAAAAATCATTCTTTAACAACATGCAGACAATTTTGATAACGAATATCGCAATTATATTGCTATTTTCTCAATATTTTAATCTAAATTTGGGACAAGAAAAATTCACCGTGACTCTTGCCGATTTTAATCAAATCTTACATAAAAACTAGGATAAAATTTGATCTTTTTCTTGCCACACGAATGTGAATATAGTCATTTTCGACGTATTTTTGCTTGCTGAACACGAATCCATTGGCAAAAAAACGATTTTGAAGATTTTTAAGACGTTATATCACCGACAACTAATTTTTTTTGTTAAATATATTAATGTCATACGCACACGCACATACACAAAGGTATCAACTTTTAAAATGCACTTTGTTGGTTTCAATATGATTTTTTGTTTCTGAGATATAGCAATTTAAAGATAATTCTTTTCTTATGTAACATATATTCAACAAAATTTAATCTTTTTTTAGAAACTATTCACAATGCGAATAGTCACTTCCGACAAATTTTGCCAACTGAACATGAATCCATTAGCAAAAATTAAGTAACACTTCACGATTTTAGAAAAAGTGGCCAAAGAAAGATACATTTTTATACCTTTCTACTATCTCATTCTCAGTTCTACAAAAAGAACTCTTAACAAATTCTGTCGTAACGGTAATATATAAGTGTCTCATTTTATTAAATACCTTTTTATATAATAATTATTATCTATATACAATTTTAATTTTATATTTTGACTAATTTTTACTATTATAATATCGTTATTATTTTATTATAGATTAACATACTGACGTTTAATAATTTAAAAATTGACGAACACCTTCTCGACAATGCGAAATGTAACTTTATGGCCAGTTAGAATACCGGGAAATTTTAAACAACCGGTCATCCAGCCGTTTGCGAATAATTTCTTTGCAAAACATCTCACTGATCATCATCACTATGTATATAATTTTGTCTATCTCTTCGACTGCTGTCAACTAATGTAACATCTCCTGTATGCATATCTGAAGAAGGCTCAATCGTGAGACCGAAACATGTTTTATATTTTTATATATATATAAAATTTTTAATCAATTATAGAATATTATATTTTATATACTTTTCGTTTGATTTTTTGTTTTAAAAATATTACGTTATATTTGACTCTTATGTGTTCTGTATATATACTCTCGATATTGCTTAACAAATTTGTTTGGAGATTATTCACTGCAAAGAACCCTGCCCCGACCTTGACCTTGACATATATTGTTAAAATCTTGGCTCTAAATGACCTCTAACAGATCTCGAACGTTATTCTTTAAAAAGTTATTAATAAAAGAAGCTTGCCTTTTTAGCAAAGAATCTGAGAACATTAGAACAGCTAATAAGAACAGACTTATTTGCAAAAATGATATCATATATACAGACGTCTTAGGGCCTCTTTCACCAATCCTGATTAACACAAATCGAAGGTTAAGGAAGCGTTTAAATTGGTCGTAACTGTATACCGTATAGGACGTAAATTTTAAGAATTGACTAATCGCAGTCAAGTATTTCCCTCTCATTTGATTGTAAGAATCAGGGAATACGCGGATTTGTTGATGCAAATATAAATACGTATATACGATCCAAGATGGCCTATTATAAAAAGGAAGTAATATCAAAATAGACGATTATTACGCACGTTACACAATAGCCGCGTATTCCTTTTTCTTCTCTTCAAGAACTTAGTTAACCATCAATAACAAATTATTACATTAATTATAATATATACAAATAAACATGTGACTAATGGTAAATGAATGTACGAGCAAACTTGATCAAGAACTACATGTGCTTTCGGTTACTTTGCAACAATGCAATGGAAAAAACATGATAAATCGTACAGCGCAGCGCGCAAGCGTAGTGTGTAAATTAGTTATTTCAATGAAACAATAATAATTTGTTGCAATAACAATGATAATAACAAAGACGAGTTCGTTTTATACTGATAATTGCTTACAAACACAATTTCTTTATTGAACCATCAAATTTTCTTGATATTAAACTCACGCAGCAAGTTACAGCTTTGCTGAATCAGCGAATCTATTTTTTTCCGTGCGATTGAGTTACACTCGTTATTAAGATCTTTTCAATCTACACGGAAAAAAATAACTTAGCAATAACAGTTAAACTTGAATAACTGAATCAAATTTAGCTGTTAGAGTTACTGGCTTAGTGTCATTGCTAAGCTCTAGCTATTTCAGATAAAAAACATTCATTATGACATGAAACTTTTATTAGCTGGAATTAAAAGCATATATCAGTACAGACAACTAAAAAGATGTTAGACGTACCTAAAAGTTCTGCAGCAAAGGATAACATTCAGCTAAACATCATATGTCTCTAGGAGCAAATTTTGTTGCTACAGTACCATAAAGAATAGAGACCAAAAAATATTTTGCTGCTCTAGCTAGAAAATTATGTATCATACGCATAGAATTTATAGCACAAATCTAAATTCTATCTCTGTCATCTATATCTATATGATTAGATGTAATATATATCCAATATCGCAATACTTGCTAGAAATTTATCTGTTTTAACTATTTTTTGTACTTAGATAATTTTATTGCTATAACTGCAAGATCACTTTTTTGAATATGCAGGGTACATACACGCAAAAAAAACTCTTAAATGAAACAATTAAATTGAAAATTCCTCCCGCTTAACTTCATTCAAAACTGTTTTTACCTGATAATCGGCGTATTGTGTTTTATATTCGATGATTACTCGTAACGGCCAGCTAAGCAGCAAAGCGCTCAGACTCCAATAAATATAGTGATTTGTAAACCATGGATTACCGAGAACAGCAACCAGCATCGTGTTAACATTGTACCCGAGATCAAGACCTTCTCTCATCTCCATATAATCGTCACTAAGTTCCTGAAAGTGTAAGTCTTGTTGATTATTTACAATCTTGTATGAAATAATTACGAGTAAAATGTCTGTCTCTCATTTTTTCCTTCTTTTTCTCCCCTCCCACCTATTTAAAGCTATTAAAATATTCAACAAAGTACACAAATGACATAGTAGTAAGTATGTTTTTTATTGCTGCACTTTCTGAACTGGTATACACAGTGCAATAAGTTGAAGTAAAACAAATATACGGACGAATAAGTGAATTCAGAAGCATGACCGCGCATTGAGCACTCAGTGAGCTCTTGTACATGCACCGGCAGGAATGGTGTCCCTTGGCGTTCGGCGCGCGGCATTACATTATATTATATTTCTTTTTTATTTATTTTATTATATGTTCTTATATTTAACTGTAAACTTAATTTTGCAATCTTGCGATACAAAATATTAATTTCATTTGCACACTGCAAATTTATAAATGTGTGCAAAGTTATTACAATAGCTGCGTTCAGCGGACTCAACAGTTATGTAAGCGCTCGCTGTTATTGGTATATTCTTTTAGATTATCCAATCAGTATTTTAGATCTTGAAGAATACATCAATAGCAACGAACGCTCATTCAACTGTTGAGTTCGCTGAACGCAGCCAATGAGTCTCAAAATTACATGTAATGCTGTAATTATGCACAAAAATCTTTTACAGTATTAAAAATTTTTATGCATAATTACAACATTTTATGCATAATAAAAGTATTATTAGCGAGCGAGAGATATCGAGGTATCTCACTCGTACTAGTAACAAATGTGTGAGACAGCGAAAGGACATCGCAAGCCAGCATCACGTCCAATTACACTTTCCCTCTTAATCGTGCGCCTTGATTAGGATCCTTTAAGGATAGAATATCGGAGCGCCCCCCTCCCCCACTTTCTCCCTTCGCGCTCCTCGCCTCCTCAAATATATATCTATTTTATTTTAAGTTCAAAAATTTTTGGAGATTTCAGACAACGCGAACAGACCTATTCTTCCAGATCTAAAATGCTGATTGGATGATTTGAAAGAATACACCTAAAGTCATCAGATTTTTAAAGTACCGCAATAAGCTTTCGAGTTTGATTGCGTCAAAATGGTGGAACTGCACTATATGCACTATTCACACGCTATTTTGCACTTACGTATAATGTACTGCTTGTGCATTTTACCGTTAGCTTGCTCGTTCGCTTGTGCTTGCGTGTTCGAAATTTGGAAACTGATATGAATGCTTGGCAAACCTCAAAATCTATATATGAATAATACATTCGTGCACTAATACTTGACAACGAAAAAATCTATGTTAGACTAAAAAATATGTTGTAATCTTTTTTTGACCGACTGGATATGACCTAGATGTACTCACAAAGATAAATAACGCGCTCTGATTTAACGAAAGTGATTTTACAATTAAAAAGCATTCAACAATATGACAATTATCACGCACGCAAGTAATACACAGACATATTTTCTTACTTGTTCGGCGAAAAATCGTGATCGTGCCTCCTCGAATTCCGTAGCGGACCTTATGTTTGAAAATGCAAAGCCCTTGGTAAGTGTGATCTTCGTAATTGGTATCTTGGCCTCGAGTATCAATTCTTTAGTGATGTCTTTTACTCCGCAATAGTCGTAATAGTAGTGAGTGGTAGCCGAGTGTGTGTTCACCCTTTCATAATAGACCTGTAGAGCGAGAGAGTGAGAGATTTGTCAAACGCAACTTTAACTTTTCTGCTATCGCAATAATTATGGGCGCAATTCACTAAAAATATTTCAGTTCTTATTTAGTTCTTATTTGTGGATCCACGTATAAGAATCGCTCGGTCAGCAAGCTGCATTTCGAAACCAATCGAAAAAAAGTGTTGCAATCTTTTTGTGACCGGCTGTGGATACAACGTGATGAAAATTGAGCAGTCCATGCGATTCCATAATTTTCATCATGATGAAAAGGTGAGCCATCTCACAGGAATTTATACGGCAAGTTTTGTCGAAAGGTGAGATTCGAGAAAGAAAGACTGGGGCCCATATTCAGAACGTGCTTTTATCTCTGAAATTCAGCTATCAAGAAATGCAGCTAAAAAGAACAGATCATCGACTTGAAGTCGGGTCGAGTCGGTAAATCGAATACGCTATTAAGAGCTTCTATAATGCGTTGCCAGTTAAAATATTTGTCACGACAACCAATCAGAAGCATAAATAATACCCCAGCAAACGAGAATGGATTAAAATGGATTGAAATTTTTTTCTATTCGAATGCGTATTTTAAATAGAGAATACCTTTTTGGATTTAATTGAATTCAATGAGATTCAATTGGATGCAATTGGATTGAAAAACTGCATTTCTTATTCAAAATTTTGAATTGAACAGTATTCACAATGCACAGAAAAAGCTAATATTTTTAGATTGAAAGGCATAGAGATATGTTCCATGCAATTCCTATAAATGAATAAAAATGCATTTAGGATTGAAAAGCATTCAGTTTAACATTCGTGAATCAATATTTCTGAAAAAATCTGAATCCATTTCAATACATTTCAATTCGTTCTCATTTGCTGGGACCATTAACACTTCTAATTGATTGTCGCGACAAATGTTTCAACTGACAACGAGTGTTTGCAACGAGTGTACGCATTGTAAAATGCCCTTTAGATATTTCACGTTTTACGAAAACATAAAATATTTGCGGCGGAATATTGAAATCTGAATTCCCCCTCCCCCCCCCCCGATCTGATTTAACTATACTAATAGGAGGGGAAGAAAAACAGAAAATATCTTGGGGGGTCAATAAGTAAAATGTAGTGAAAATGCGAAAAGTGAGCAGTCCGCGCGATTCTGTAACTTTCATCATGACGAAAAGGTGAGTCATCTCACGGGAATTCGTTCGGCAAGAAATTTTTTGTCGAAAAGTGAAATCCGAGAAAGAAAGACTGAGAAATAGAGCGACAGAGAAACACAGCCGACTGAACCGACTGAATTGACAGTTTAAAGGTTAAGACCCGGTTGTACCAACGTTACTTTGAGTAAGACTTAAAATTCTCTCTGTCTCAATTTAAAGCAAAAGAGAGACAGAAATGGAGAGAGTTTGAAGCTTTGCTTAAAATCAAAATAATATTGGTGCAACTGGACCTAAATATATTATAATTTCGCATAGCCCAAAAACAAAAATAAAATCAAATGGCAATATACATGGTAGCAATTTTGTTACTGGATGAAGAAGATGAAGAGATCTTTGAACTACATATGAGAATTACACGAAGGTATTTATAGTCAGATCTTATATTCAAGATCGTCTTAAGTACAGTATTAAGATGTCATGAAACAATAAGAGAACCGTAATTAACATCTTAAGACATTACTTAAGACGGTGTTAAAATAAGAACGGACTATGAATATCGCTCGAAGAATGCTTAGAGATATTAATTTTCAACAGGATTGACTTTGTAAATAATAACAGAAAATTATTTAGGTCCAGTTCCATAACTCACAGTTTACTTTTAATCACTTTTAATCGAAGTTAGACTTCTTCCTCATCTATTTTCAATTGTAGAATTCGAAAAAAATTAGGAATAAATTGAACTTTATGGCTGTAGTTCGATTCATGCTGACAACGCTCATAAGCATCGTTTATTTTCGTTTGACATTTGACAAACAACAAGGATGAAATAATTTTTAAGTATTGTGAGCGTGAATCGGACTGCGGCCTATGTTTCATTTCACGTTTTTCCCCACACCAGCAAATCTAGTAATTTCCTATTTTCACTTCGTCATTAAAGAATCGCGCGGACAAACTCACGAGATGAAAGTGCGAAAAGTGAGTGATCACGTGTGACACACGTGTATATGTATAATTTACAAGTATAACAAAATATGATTTATTTCAACATTAGGATATTTATGAACCATGTATTATTCAAATAACTAACATAATAAAGTGTGCCTTCCAACAAGACACAAATGACACGGTGTGACACAATGAATCATTACATCCTTGTTGTTTGCCAATGTTAAACAAAGATGACATGATCACTGTGTCGCACTGTGTCGCTTGTTGGAAGGCACAAAAAGTTGCCTATACGGTCAAGCGGATCTTAATGTCCATAATATTTTTGACTAAATTTTATAATCTTATAATTTCATAATTTTTGTTTGAACTGGAAATTTTTAAATTTATGCAAAAATATTATTAGACATAAAGATTTGCTTCGACCGTATAGGCCATTTCATCATCTTAGTTTATTTAAATAATTTACATATTTATATACTAATCTATATAATTTTCGAAATGTATTGTCTGGGATTTCAAATGGATCTTGAGTATCCCGTAATTGTCTTTTTATTAAAATCAAATGTCTTTTGCAAATTTTATTATTTTCGTTGTTATTTTCCTCCGTACAAAGCATAAAAATAATGTCCATTGCTGGAAACAATAATCTATCTATTTAAGTAGAGCCTTTAAGTAGAACGAATTTTGACAAATTTCAACTAATTTCGACCAATCTCGACACGCTTTGACACCATTTGATACAATTTGACATAGAATTTCTTCTTAAGCAATGTTACGTGAGAAATGTCGCATTTTCACTCTGATGAAAACTGACCAGTAAAGTGAGAGCTCACTTTTATTATTTACACTAGGTTTCGAAATCGACCCCCTGATGGATATGTATTATATATCTACATGAAATCGCACTTCTAAAGCAGATCATTCGAATTACGACTATGATTTCATCAAAGTGGATACATAAAGATCGAAAATTTTTAAATTTCTTTTATAATAAATAATTCTTTTCTATTTTAATCTTTCAAGCAACTTTTGTGAATATGCTCATGAGCTCGTGCTTGAAAGGATTAAAGAGGAAAGCGTATTCGATAAAAGGTAATGGGGCGCGTCACCTGTGTGGTAGTATAATTATCTCCATTCCTGTAACGCGTGATTTGCCGCTTCCTGCGCACGTAGTGATAGGAAACTGCCTTCCACCATATTCGCGGTTGTGCCATCTTTAGCTGTGCCAATTTGGACAACACGCTGTCCTGACTCTCCGCGTGTAATAAATCGATCCTGATTGGCGAATGGTAGCACTCCACCAGATAAACCAGATACAGCATCCCCATAAATGCAATCTATACGACAAAGAGAGGGAAAGAGGCCAAGATTATAATGAAGCCAAGGGAGTAGCGCGACGTGCATTTAAGCGT
>NW_017305988.1:3134397-3138183 GCF_001594115.1 Trachymyrmex septentrionalis | reverse complement strand
TTTTTTTTTTTTTTTTTTTTTTTTTTTTTTTTTGAGGAACGATACACAGGGTTGATTCGTAAGAGGAAAAACAAGAGAGTCGCTCCTTTTCATATTTGCCCTCGATATACATACCGGAATATATATATAACCGTCATCACAGGGCGATGATACGTGTCTCGTACTTCTAATGGGAAATTTGGTATAGTTGACCATAATCTGAGAAACAAGAGAAAGAATTTTTGCTGACAGGATTACAACAGAAAATTTGCCTATATATATGTGGTGCACGTAAGATAAATAGTGTAATTGATATATTGAATCCTTTTGAGAATTTTCTAACAATTTAATTATATGAAAATTTATTATTTTGAATTTACTCAAAATTAAAAATTCTTTAACCTTAAAGTTGAAAAACTTAAGTTTTATATGTAATATTATAAAATACTTAAAAATGTTAAAAAATCTTTGTTTAGACATCTTTTATAAGCGCTTAAATATCTAAAACGTTTGATATCTTTAAACTAAACTATCAATTTCTAAAAATTGCCGAATAAGCGATTGTCGAATTACATAATGTTATTCTTGATCAAAAATTAGGTTGAAAAATTTTCTACCATTTTGCAACTTTCGTAATATAGTTAATAGTTGGTTAGCCGGATACATGCTTATAACATTCAGCAATCTTTAGAAATTAATATCTCGTCAACCATTGCGAAAATTACAAAATTATAGAAGACTTTTCGACTCAATTTTTAATCAGGAATAGTACTACATGATTAATGTCCGCTTTTTAAAAAAACACCCTATATAAATGTTGCATAACAATGTTATTAACATACATATTATACATAACGTACATGTTAGTCGTAACTTTCTACTCATAGAGGCAATGTAAATTTGTAGTATAACATATAGTTACATTATAGTAATTACATTCAAGTAGAAGAATATGATTTGTTGATATTGTATAACATCAACGCTAATCAAATATTCTCGGTTTTACGATTGATCAACAAATCATATTCTTCTATTTGGATGTAATTACAACATAACTACAATGTAACTATGTCTGTGTTTATTGGGTAAATACACATTTACCCAATTGTAACAATTCGATCACATATATATTCAAATTACTTTGAATATTATTTGAAATTGATAAATTAAAAGTTTACAATTTAAAAAATTTTTTTCACGTCTGAAGGTACTCTTACATAGGAACATCAAGCGTCGAACGTAAGAGGATGTAAATATGACCATGTAACTCCGTGAACTCACTACGTACATGTTCATGCCAAGTTCGCGGCAGTATCACTAGCTTAATCTGAAATTTTTACAGAAAAAAATAAAAGATTACAAATTTCTTTATCTATTTTTACCTCAGTATGGCGACCAATAAAGCTTGGAGGTAAAATGGATAAAGAAATCTGTAATGTTTTATCTTTTCCAGAGCTTTGAACACGAAATACACCAGCACTAGATATATTAGCATATATATTTTAATCTTGGAAAAGGAATTTTTTTTAGTTTTATCAGTAATACGAACACTTCCAGCATCCCCTTAATAATCCTTCGTATGTAATAATCTTTTTATTAATTACTAGTTTTTTTTAATGATCTTTTTCGAAGTCTTTTTTGAATAATAAACTATTTGACTGATCGCATTTATATCTGTTTTTATTAGGAAGGATGTAATATTCGACTTGTTTATGCACTTGGCGTATACTTGTTCATTTTTTTGAAAGATTTCTTTAGGATTTTATATAATTGAGACTTTCAAGACTTCTTTAAAAGAAAAGATCTTCTTAAAAGAAAAGATCTTCAAGATTCAACAATTTTTGAATAATAATAGAAAATATTTGAAATAGTCGTGATTCGAAATAATTTGATGTTTCAATCCATCGCATCCAGCGGCATAAAATCAGTTGTAAATACAATATATATTTAGGTGCAAAACATCTTTCACGTACTTTGGTAACGTTGGCACATCTGCACCATGTTACTGCCGCAAGACAGCCGTATATAAGGACTGTCAGCACCAGGCATTTGCAATTCGGTTCCTTTTGCAGCGCGCCGCATAACGTCTGAGGTACCGGTCGCTGCTGAAGGTGAAAGATTAATGCACAAGATTGTCAATTATTTGCAAAATTAAAGCGAAAAACGTTATATTTAATAAAAGTAACATTTATCTTAAGTGATTTTTGTATTAAATTAGCACTATTAAACTAATATGTACTTTCCCGCTATTTATTAATAAAGTAGATTTTTTTATGTACCTACATATATGTATAACAGTCAAAATATTTCTTAAATAATTACTAAATTCAAGTTTGGATCTCTTTAAATAAACATAACAATAAGATCTATTTATTAAAAATGTTTGAAGAAGGCTAACAAATACAAAATATAAATAATAGAGAGCATATAGCCACAACGATAGATGTTAACGCAAGTCATATATTTAAATTCTCATATAAAAATGTAAACCTTTCGGTCAAGATTTGACCATCATCAGTACAACAAAATGACAAAAAATAAAAAAATTACAAAAAATTAATTAAGCAATAATCCGAAGCAATAATCCGAAGGTGAAGGTTATTATATTGTATTACCTTCGAACTATTGCTCCGGATTATTGCTTAATTAATTTGTTGTAATTTTTTATTTTTTGCCATCTTGTTATACTGATGATGATCAAATCTTGACCGAAACGTCTACATTTTTATATGAGAATTTAAATATATGACTTGCGTTAACATCTATCGTTGTGACTGTATGCTCTCTATTATTTATAAGATCTATTTATGTCATATCAAACTGGCAATATTAATTTTTATAATTACTAATTTCTGTAATTACTTTCATAATTCTGCATTTTTTTTATGGAATCATAATAGTTCAATTATATAGTTATATTTTAATCAATGTATTTTTTTTTTTAATTAAATTAATTATATTATAATTAAATTAAACGCGAAAGGGGAATATTTCTTACAAATACTTTTTAATTATTTCTACATTCAAATATCCTACTTTTTGACTGAAGTGTGCAATGCATCTTGGATTACTTCTAGCACTGACAGTCGGAAATGAATTTTTCTTATAAACAAAATTAATATAATTTACTATATGAAGGATTTTGGAACGATTATAACGCGTAAGAAGAATGCAGAAAAGAAAAGAAAGAAACTGAAGATGAACGATACTTTCATGTTTGCTAACGTACTTCCTCGTTTTCTCGATTCATTATGACAACGATGCTACCAGGGCACTCTTGAACTGGAGAATTATCAGCCGTTAAGGAGGAAATTACGTCATTTCAGCCATGTTCTATCTTTCGCTCGCTTTTCGCCGAAATGCGGATTTCCTCTTATGGTCCTGCAAGTATCACGATAACAATGTGAATCTATTATTCCTTTCTTATTGAAGACGTTCGCAGGATCAAGCTTACATTACGCGCGAAAATTTGCGGGATAGGTATTGTATCATTATGGATGTATGTGTAAGTTTCCTATCAATGTGAATTGTCCACTCGGAAATGATTTATCAGTTCTGATATTCATGAAATTTCGTATATATAGTGCGCTTAAATAAATAAAAATTACCTAGATAAGGATAGGATAAATTATACTTAAACGTATCTTAGATAAGATAAAGATGACATCATTTTAAATATATCTAGATAAAAGATGAAATTATAACTCAAAGGATTCTTATGTCAAAGTAATTTATTGTTAACACTTTGCACATTTAACAAATTGAAGGACTCTTCCTATACAAAATAAATAACAATAAATAAAAGGT
>NW_017305988.1:3130925-3134297 GCF_001594115.1 Trachymyrmex septentrionalis | reverse complement strand
TATGATAAGTTAATGTCTGAAGAGGGCTCAATCCGTCAGCCAAAACTTGTAATTTATTTGTATTTGAACTGAGTTTTTATTTATTTCTTATTTTTTTATTTTTTATTATATATTTTCTTTAATTTTACTTTTCTTTATTTGTAATTTATTTTTTTAATCGTATGACTTTTTTAAAGAAATGTGTTGACTCTTACTTTGCCCTTTATTTATTGTTATTTACTTTGCACACTATTTTCCGCGCCATCTCCTAGTGCGTTTTAATTAAATTCTTAGATTAGAAGGAATCCATATTTCATTGTTTTTATTGTTAAATTATAAGTCGTTTCATCTAGATAATTTTAAGATAATATCGTTTTTAAACAAAACGATTTCGAATATAGAAACGATATATTCATATTTCCACTTATAATATAAATCTCTATTTCTTAAAAAATTAGTTTTTTTTATAAAAAAGAAATTCTTTAAAATCTTACGAGTATATTGGAGGGAAAGGGGTGGTGCATACTAAACTCGCTACACATTAAGATAATTTAAAAAGATTGTACTTATTTTTTATCTAAGATAAATATAAAGATGGAGCTAATACATATTCTAATAGCCTAGATAAAAATAATACAAAGCCATTTATTCATCTATAGACAATTACCAAATAATTATATATATAAATAGCAGCAGGCACTAGCTGAATTTATATATCGTAAAATTTATTATATTTTTCTAAAAATATGTTACATTATATTTCAGAATATTTTTCTCTAAATTAAGATGTTTTTTATTAAACTTTTTTCTATAAATTAAGACGTTTATTTCTACATGATATATATATGTCATATGTATGTACTTAACATATATACGAGTATGTACTTATATATCTTTTCCATGATATTTATCTATAATTACAAAAAACATACACAAACATGAATAAGTTGTACGATTGTGGTAACATCGAAACAACCATACAGATTTAGAAAATATATAGCGATAGTTACATGATGGCAACGCATTCGCGCGATTTATATAAAGATTGCAAAATCAATTGTTCAGTGTGAGAGTTTAGCTACAATACGCAGGCGCACATGTCGGGGGAAGGAAGGGGGGGGGATACAAAATTAATCTAGTCTTAGCAAAGTCGTCGAACGGTTATTACGCGCGTTTACATATTCAATTACGCGTGCAGTATATCGTAAAAAATACCCCCCGTCCCTAACAACGCTTGCAGAGATGCTTTCTAATGGGAAGATTTACGGAGTGACAACGATGTAACACGCAAAAATCTCACGATATGCAACATCACGATATGCAAACATAAACTACGTTTACGCAGTCACTCTTAATCATAGCTATTCCTCTGAAGAATGGAATGACTGTGATTGGTCATTTTCATAATTACAGATATTATATTAAACCCGATTAAGGGTGCCGTGTAAACGTGGTCATACTATTCATACTATTCGTGGTTCAGTATTATTCAACGTAATCTTCAGTTATTCTCCAAATAAATCTAACCGTGAAATACATTCAGAAGAATTGCTCGCGATGGAATAATTTTTCGATTTTCATCGTTGAATATCGAATTTCATAAATATGATTTTTATATTTGAACAAACAATATCTGCAATCGAATGCAATTTTTTAGCTTTAAGTATATAGCTATTTGTAAGCTGTTTTAATTTATTTAACAAATAGGATAAAAGCAAGGAATATCGATTTTTAAATAAATATTATTTCGATATAAATGCATATGAAAATTTTAAATTTACTCGTATACAAAACTCTTGAAAAATAGCTAAAACATTCCATAAATGAGAATCGTCAAAATTTAAATCTTCTAAAACAAAATTTTATTAATATTAACAAAAAAGTAAGATGTAAAAAATGTAAGGGTTTAAAAAAGGATTTAATATGGAATACTGATTAAATTTGAGGAAAAGTAATAAATAATACAATAAATAAAGTGAAAATTTGTTTATATATGTAAATTGATTAAAATGAAGTTAAAATAATTTCTATTTTTTATATCACTAATTATACAAAATAAGTATTAACAACTAAAATAAACATTTTTCACAACAAGAATTAATTCTCAACTTTCGATGTATTCCATATTATTTGCATATTTTCATACGATAAATAAAGTCTTTCCGTAGCAATAAACAAGTTAGAAATCACAATTATAATCAGCATAATATTGTTCATACAATATTATTAAAAGCATTATAAAATCTGTGTAATATAAGCATTAATAAACTTACCTTTAATTCGTGAGAATATTTTTTAAATAAAACTCTCGAATCTCCACAGACGCAAAAAATAAATAAATAAACGCTTATACTAATGTTGCACGTTGTCGCACCGAGTTTATTGCTTGTTATAACACGTTTAATAACTGCATCAACTTCCACCGATTACTGCCAAATTGCAGTGCTTTATTTAAAAAGTAAGTTCCTATTATTCACTTTAGTAGCCCTAATTTCACATTCCCTGCTTTTACCCTATCTCAAACGATCAAATTTATATTAAAGTTAGGATGACAAAGTGTTTAGTTGAGAAAAAATATATGTAACAAAAATTAGAGAAAAAGCATATATCAATTATTATCACGCGGGTCCTATAAATCTTGTAATAGGTGCATCTATCATACGCGATTATCCTTTTTTACCGCCACTTTGGTGGACATCTGGATGACATCCGCCACATCCTTGCAACGCGCGCCACGCGACTCGATCACGATTCCCTCGTCGTATGCGCGTGGACTCAGGTTTTATCTATACATTGGAGAAGGAAAAAAAAGTTGATGCGAGATTGTGTTTTTAGTCGCAACAAAATTCACAGAATTGACGAGAAAGCAGTGACGGATAAATGGAAGATATAGAGTGCGGCGACACTCTACGTACGTAGCAACGCATTACCGTGAGACATGGGTGTGGATCTACTCCTGAGAAACGTGACGCGATCACAACCACCCGTTCTATACCGTTTACTGTACGAAACATCCCCGCGACGGGATGGCGCCCCGACTGATAGACAGAAGTAATCGACGCTCGGCGTCGGCGTCAATGTTGGCGTTGGCGTCGGCGTTGGCGTCGGCGTTGGCGTCGGCATTGGAGTCTGCGTTGGAGTCGGCGCCGACGTTAGCGTCGGCGTTGGTGCCAGGAATTGCTGTTTCTACCCGCCTATTCGCGAAGCGTTGGTACTCACGAGTCGTTTACTCTTCCTTATTAACTGTGCGCATAAACGAGTGACATCATGAACCTTGACTAGCCGACATCATTCCCTCAGAATATCTATTCGGGAAAAAAGTTTTCATATGTAATCATAAATAAACAATTATATATAATTATATATAAAATATGTTCATATATATAATTATAT
>NW_017305988.1:3118432-3130825 GCF_001594115.1 Trachymyrmex septentrionalis | reverse complement strand
ATATACATATATATATGTATAAAATTAATTAATTCAGTTTTATTACTAAAATTATTATTGATTAGCATTATATTTTAAAATACATAATACTATTTTATTTTTAGGCCCGATTGTTCCACCTTTTGATAAATTTTACCTATTGGGTAAGAAGCAAGATTACCCAATCACATGCGCGGGTTGCCAGATTTATATCTAACAGATAAAATTTACCAAAAGATGAAACAATCCCGGCCCTTAGTCATTTCTTCGGCGATGTCGGTTAGAAAATGTTCTCTTGAACAAGTTATATTCAAAATAGTGATGTAATATTTAGATATCATGTATATTGTTTATAAAATCTTTATCAAAAAATGGTAAAATAATAATCTACATGCTCATATGTCACGCCACGCCCACACTGTGTATGCGCCGCCCCTGAGCTATGCGTGGAGACCATAGACATAATACAAATAGATGGGAAGCACAGACTCTTAAATAAAGGAAACACAATGAAGAGCACAAACAATAAGGGTTACCGCACACAAAATTTCGCAACAGTGACTGTAAGGGCCATTCCACACAAATTTGCGTAGCCGCATAAACATATGCGTAAAGAAAATCATCCAATCGTATTTTACGTTTGCCTTTATGACAGAAATGTGATTGGATAATTTTCTTAGTAATGCCCCTAAGGGTATATCCACGCAACTTGCATAGTCGCATAAACGTACTTCAATTTCTTATGCATTACGTATTATGCGTTATGCAAGAGTCTGTGCTCTCCACTTTAATTCGGATCTACAATAGATGTTTTAGGTCAATATTATATACATCCATTTTATGTCGACAACGAATTTTTCAAGCGTGTTAATTGGCTGCAAGATAGAGAAGATCTCAAACCTCTTTGTCTACATCCAATCAACAGGCTAGAAAAATTTGTCGTACGACAAAAAACGGACGCATTTAATATTGGTCTTAAGCTTTAATATCTACTGTACACTGGACGCGATAGGCGATGAGCGACGAGCGATGTCCAATGAAAGCTCTGTTTTTTCTCATGTGATAACGGTAAGCGAAGCTCTTATTGAACATCGCTCATCACGTCGTGTGCAGTAGGCATAAGCCGTAAGAAATTGACCAATGCAGTCAAATACGAGGAGAATAATTGATTGTGATTTGTCCATTCCTTATGGCTAAAGACTTAAAAATCTATTATAGATCCGGGCTTATGCAAATCTGCGGCCTTTGTAGCCATTACATGATAACAAAAGCATGACAATCATAAATAGCAATTTTATATTAAAATCACGAAAATAATTCGCTCCGTATATAGCGATGAGATTTATAATGAGGAATGTGTTTTGATGTGGCGGAAAGAGAATGCAATTAATTTTTATAAACATTGATGCAAGTTAAAGCTAAATATATTAATAGTATAGGCAGTGACTTTGTGTTTTTAAAGCAGTGAATTTGTGTAATTAAAGCAGAACGTATACATTGAGCAGTATCGAGTCGGGATGACAAATATCTTAACCTCTAAAGTCTCGTACCTTAACGGTTAATAACTCGATTCACGAGGTGATCATAGCATTTTTCTTTTTTCCAGATTCTTTCATTTTGAGTGAAAATACGTCGAGTGAGTACATTTTTATTAAAATTCTAGGTGGGACCCATATTCTAAATTATTACGGTTTATTTCTATGCAGATTATGGCGGAAAAAGGTGCTCATTTGACTGGTACTGCATATATCAGGCCTTCTATCTTTGAGATTATTGCACAGGAATCGCTTGCATCGACTCTTGAACCGGCTTTTAAAAAAATTCTTTCGGTACACTGTCATTTAATGTGTTCCTCATAATATCATGTTGTAATACTGCTCTTTAAAGTATTAATTGATTGCATAACTTTTGCACAATTTTTCTTAAAACATATTTATCAAAATAATTTTTAGACATTTTTATTGTATCAAATGTATTAACAATACGATATTTATCTAGAAGATGCTCACCACCTTCAATTTCAATAAAATCATACTTATTCGATACATATTTTTACATGAAACGAAAGAATCTAGCAGTAAAATATACTCGGTCCAGCGAAGCGAGATATTAATCGTTAATTAATTATTGTTAGGTTAGGAAATTTGTCACATCGGTGGCGTAGATTTTTACACAAATTCTCTATTTTAAAAACTCAAATTCTCTGCTTTAAAACCAAATTCTCTATTATAAAAACAAAAATGATATAGAACAAATTATAGATTATGTTTTTAAAGCAGAAAACTTGTATTTTTAAAGCAGAGCATTTGTTTTTAAAGCAGAAAATTTGTGTTTATAAAACAAAGAATTTATGTAACTCTACGCCATCGATATGTGACAGATTTCCTAACCTAATAATGGTTGAAGGATTAAAAAAAAACCTTAATGATTAATATCTCGCTTCGAGGGACTGAGCACATTTTAATGCCAGATCGATTCTTTCGTTTCATGCAAAAACACATCGAATGTGCATAATTTTATTGAAATTGAAGGTGAGGAACATCTTCTGAATAATTACCCTAAAAATTTTTTAGAAAATATATTTCATACATAAGTATTTATAAAATAGTAATTAATCAATCAATCAATCAATTAATTAATTAATTATTACATTACGTTTAAAAAATTGTTGATTTTACATATATATAAATTATATTTATATTATATTTAGTATTTTAAAATGTAAGTTTTTAATCTTAATAATTTTAGTTCCTTGTATCTTTCAATTTTGAGAAATATGGGCATATTCTTCAATGGACCGATGAAGGATATTTAATTTTTAATATATTTCTTCAACGGTATTACCTAAAGAGATATTGTAAGCATCTTTCTATAATCTAATATATGATGTATCTTAGTATCTTCATATAATTTCTTGAACAAAAAATATATCATTTTTAGTTGCATCATTTTCTGAAACATTTTATGGTTTGAAACGTGTCACAATAATTGATTCCAAAACAGGGTTACAAAAAAAATTATCACATAAACAACAAATATTATCATTAATAATAATAGTGACATTTCCATATTTAAAAAATAAACTTGTGCAACTTAGTTTAAAGTATAAACTGCAAAACATAGACAGTACATCAAGAAAGGCGAGTAAAAAAAAGATATAACCACCATTTTTAAATGCACATAAGTTCAAAAAGATAAAAGTTCTATAAAAATCAATAAATTCAGATAACAGATCTTCATTTCAAAGAATATAATCTCTTTTCTCGATTTATGCAATAAAATGGCAGTACAATGATTGGAAACTATTATAATACTCTTCTTCTGAGATTACCTTTAGCCAATGTGTTTTAATATCGTATCTCGGATCATTGTTATGTTATCAAAAATTTCTTTTTTTAAGTATAATTTTATATTAAATTATAAAAAAGTAAAAAAGAAATATTTAATCAATATCGGTTTATAGAAAAAGTCTGTTGGGATTAGGTGAATATGGGAATTACTGACCTGTTTTTTGACCAAAAACTGAGACAATCCTGACTATGCATGCAGGCATTGTCATGGAATTGTTCCTTTCAAATTATGAATTTAGTATTTTATTTAGAGGTTTTAAAATGGCTTTTGGAAAGATTGGGACACAGGCATGATTTAAGCACTTCTGGAAATGGTGTCTCCTGCACGACAATGTGTCTGTGTACACAGCCAAGGTTGCTTGCAATTTTTAATCAACGACAAAGTATCACAGTAATCTATCCACTTTCCATATTTATCTGACTTGACTCTGGCAGACTTTATTATCTTCTTTAAGGTAAAATTGCGCTTAAAAGAAAAATTTTTTTTTTATGATGTACTAGCGATCTAAGGCAATAGAATGTGTCTGTTAAATGTCATTTTAGGAGAGGTGTATTATAATAGCTTTCAATCATTATATGTACCGCTATTTTATTATGTATATCAAGAAAATATAATTAAAGTCTAATACGAATAAAAGTTAATATCTGAATTTGTTGATTTTTTAGAATTTTTTCTGTTAATTTTTCAGACATGTTTTGTATGTTGTACGGTAATTTCTTAATATATTAAATATTTTTTGATACAGAGGAGGCAAAAGTTTTTCAGTAAATGTATCGTTAAAGGACTTTCAATTCTTTTTGTAACATATGAAACTCTTGTGTTATATAATTATATACTTTACGTATCTGAGAAATCAATATACCCATCACTCTTGTTAAGACTACTATCTGTTACACTGACATACGCCGATCCGCAATCTGCTCTCACTGTCACCGAGTTATTAAGGAAGATAAAATATAATTCATTCACTGTCTCTGATGGATGGAATATACTTCAAAGAGTCATTACTGGATCTCTTGAACTCGGAGCTTTCTTCTTACAATTTCTTTCTTGGTGGAATCAGGAAAATTATGACATGGATATTATGAGTCTTCCAGCTCCACCACCACCAAAGGTAAAAATAAATACAATGAATTAGCATAATAATTCGATTATATAATATCGATATAATTTAAATTACTAACAAAAACGAAATACAATCTTTTGTTTGAACAGGTGCCAAATGTAGCACAGCAATATAAAGGAATTTGTCCACTTTGTCGTAAGCCTCATCATATACATACCGTGCTTATGGTATCTGGGTAAATAGATAATATTTTAATACTCAAAAGTCATTTTTCCTATTTTATTTTTAAATAAAATACAAAATTAATTTTACGCCATTTTTTTAGTTACATATTTTGCTATCAATGTATTTTATCAGAAATACGGATAAAAAAGAAATGTCCAGTAACACATTATCCTGCCAAAGAAGATGATCTAATTCGTCTATATATAGAATAATAAATTATACATGCATGTAATTTTTTTATATATGTTGAATATAATACACATGTAAATGTTAAAGAAGAAAATAAGTGTTGTGAGAAGTTGGACTTTTCGTTTTATAAATAAATTACATATTTCAGTTATTTGGCATTATATCTTCAATTTAGTGTATTATATATATATGTGTGTGTGTGTGTGTGTGTGTGTGTGTGTGTGTGTGTGTGTGTAAAATGCGTACCACGTGATAGTAAATGGTCTTCCCTCTAGTTTTAAGATAAAATTAAAAAAATCAATCATTCACATTTCTACGAGTAAAAGAAAATGAGCTTGGTGATCAGATGTGGAGAATCGTAATAAGCCTCAACAGGATACCCCTCGACAGTATCCAAATGTTCGGTGACGATATATAAGAGAGAAGAGAAATGTAGAGATCTTCCATGCAAATCACCTCGGTTACTCTCGATTGCGAGATCTCCGCAATATATTCGCTAATGTATAAACGAGCGACATAGATCTGACACTAATATCGAAAAAATGCATGAAGAAAATTTTTGCACACAAAATATATTAAAATATATTTTTCAATAGAACAGATAATTTTTAATTGATAAAATAAATATGTAAAATATAAACACCAAAAAATATTCAACACCGTTGTACTTCGGTAATCAATAAAAACCATATATTTGGAATTAAATTGTACCTTCTCCAAAAGACGAAACATTATACGATGGCTGTCAAATTAAAATAAATATTTTCTTTTATTCTAAACTAAAAGGAGAGGTTGAATATATTTTACTCGTGTATTTATCAAATGGAAATATTATTTGATTGAAAAATATTTACATCTTAATGTTTCGCAAAAATTTTATTTATATATGTATCTTTTTACTTCTGATACTACAATTCAATACGTAGTGATCAAGCATGAGTCTTAATTAGTAATTTTATTATAGTTTTTTATTTAGCATATTATTTGTCTTCAGCATATCATTTTGTATTATTAGGTTTGTGTTGCAATAAATGTACATCATGTTCAATTTCAAATTCGACAGCTTTTTTAGCATTATACGATTGAAAGAAACGTTTGCCATGTTCGAAAGTCGCAATCATAATCGCACAAGCTGGGGCTACTTTTACCAAACGCGGTATTAGTCCAGTGAATAAACCTTTTAATCCATTCTGATAATAGATCCTTTGTATAATAGTCCATGTAGTACTGCTACGAATAGGTTTATCTAAAAATTCACATTAATAAATTTTGTACAGGGTGTTTCGCGTAAGAATTCGCATGATTTTTCAGACATTTTTGATAGTAAAAAAAAAGTTGAAAGGTGAATATTCATCTGTTTTATGTAGGCTACAATAGTAAAAACATGATTTATTTAAAGAAAATTTGAAGAAATTTTTTTTTATAAAAAATCAAAATCATTTTAAATTTTTTAATAGAGCCATATAATTTTTTCCCCATAATATTGTAGAGATCTTTAAGACGAATTCAAATCATTATTCAAATGTCAATTTTATTTTTATTGATTTTATGGAGACTTAATATCAAATTTGCAGCATTATTTATAACAGCAATACTTACAACCTCTAAAAACACAGAACATAAACACATACTTATATGTATTGATTTATAAAATGTACAATAAAATCAATAAAAGTGACATTTCGCTAGTGATTTGAATTCGTCTTGAACATCCCTATGATATTATGGAAAAAAATTGTATGGTGCTATTTAAAAAATTCAAGATTATTTTGATGTTTTTATTGAAAAAATTTGTTTTTATTTTTTTATCGCATATTGTAGCCAATATAAAACAAATGAATATTTAACTTTGTTTTTTAACTGTCGGATGTATCTGAAAAATCGTATATAAAATATTAGCTGCAATTGTGTATAAAATATTTACCTGAATAAATTTCTTTTTCGCCCATTTCAATTTGTCTATGTGTTTTTACTACATCAAAGGGAATAGTGAACAATGCTGCTGTCTACAATAATGTTTACATCTTAGCATATATCTTTTTGGAATATATAAAATATTGTAATTATATTTCTGAAATACATACAGATCCAGCTACAGCTCCTGCTACCAGATTAAAAGTAAAAGTTTGCTGTGAGCTATACAGTCTCTTTATAGTTTCATAATTTAACCAGTATATAGCACTAAAAGGAACGTCACGAAGAAGAGTTGAACCCAATCCCATCCACAAGCCAGAAATGCCACTATATCTCACAACTATTTTTAATGTCTGTGTTATTTCTGAAACACATAAAGCATATTTAAAATTGCCAAATTTTATTTTAAGCTTCTTTACATATCAATTTGATATTACATTAACTTATCCTACCTGCATAACTTAGTTTCTGTGATTGCATTTTTGTTCTTATCAACTCCAATGGACTCACCAGTGTTGCAGCCCAGATTCGTGCTGTGCCACCAGCTAATACAGGAATCCAGAAAGGTTGCTCCATATTTGTTCCCTTCTTTTTAAATTGTCTATTATATGTATCCTAACAACACACACACACACACACACACACATATTCATATATATATATATATATATTAGATGTTTTATCTAAAGTTCCTAGATCATATATTATATATAAATAAATTAAACCTAACAAATTATTACACACACAATGAAAATACTAATACCTTCAAATATAATCTTAATTGTTCATATGAAACAAAATAAATTACAGTTGCAGGTACAGCTAGAATAAGAGTAGGGCTTAAGCCACTCCATAATGATGCTATACCTTCTGTTTCACTTATTTTTAATAAAGCATCCTGAAAATAAGATTAACAAATGAGTAGACATTATTAATATTGTAAGATTTCTCTTTGTATATAATATAACTATGTATTCTATATACGTTGCTATACATTACATTTTAATATACAGAAGAGCAAGTAATTATATGAATCTTATCTTATACTTTTTGTTAAAATAAATTTTATTTTTTTGTATGCTTACATATAACAATGATTCAATATATCAAAAATTTTCAACTAAATAGATCTAATTCAGTCAGCATGTTCTTCATTTCTAACAAAATTTGACCTTACAATGCTTGATCAAGATTTATTTATAGGTTTTTATTTATCGATATGTATACTAAAAAATTTTTAGTAAATTTTGTCAATCTATAGAAAAAAATATAAAGGAGAAGAAAAAAAATTAATTTGTTATAATATGTAAGTAGTATAAAGAAAAGATTTATATGATATTCCATTTCAAATATAATTCATATGAAAACAGGGTATCAATCATGAAATTCTTTTCCTAGAATGAAAAGTAAAAAATTTCTCCATTAACTTCGACGGTTAAAATTTTTATTTTTCACTTTCCATCTTAGAGATAAAGTTTTATGATTAATACTCATATTAAATGTCACAATTATATAGTAATTACATACAAATGTTCCATTAAATTTTCCATTTCTTTTCATCCAGTCAGGCATTTTACCGTTGGTACATGGACATAAATGATCCATTAAACCATTGCAATATAAAAAACATTTATTTGAAAGCATTGCTTTCTGTTGTGTTTGAAGACGTATTTTTACCACATCCAATGGGGTCACTAGTAAAAACATCAGAAAAAAACAAATATTCAAAAAATTTACTTATAAAAAGTGCACAAGCAATCAAAGAGATTAAAACAAATATAATTTTTAAATTAAAACAAAAAATGTAAAAATATTACATTTAACTTCAAAGGAATATACAACATGAATAGACAACAGAATATAACGAGATCTTGTAATTTTCATAAGCTGGTACGATTTTAAAATAGCATATTTTAGAAATATCGGTAATATTCTAATCTTTTCCTAATACAGTATGTGCGCGCGCGCGTGCGTGTGGTGTGTGTATGTGTGTGTGTGTGTGTGTGTGTGTGTGTATTCAAAATAATCTAACATTTTTATAAAAATAATAATATAAATACATTACTAAGGAAATAAAACTCATAAATTATACAATTATTCAGTTATCATTATTGTTAACTTACCAAACACCGATGTAATAAATGCACCAGTGCAAGAAGCTACAATTTGTTGATAAGGTGTGATACGAAATCTTGGATCATCCAAGTCAACGTTCGACGACCCGTTGATTAATTTATTCATTGCAGAAAATAAGAGAGAGGTAATTTTACTTCAAAATCTACATCACACATATGATCCTATTTTTTACTCTGATAAGTCCTGGTTCTACAATGAGTCAGTAATTTGTAATCGGAAAACTTAACCAATCTTAACACTCTTATCAGACAGACCTGAGAGAGGCCATGCCGGCCTTTTTCCTGTTACCCATAACCCATGATGTCAAAAAGGTGAACCAATACGCATAATGGCGGAGGATCGAGATCTCGACCAATCAAAGATGGGGCAATTCGTCCGGCGCGAGTTACGAAGCTCATAAAATAAAATAAATTAAACATGAAAAACATAATAATAATATCACTGACAAGATACTATTAAAGACCGTCAACCCTGGGCAAATTTTCGGCAGTATAAAAAGGGCTCCAAGAAGGTAATTGAAACGCTGACATTATCGATAATTGATATAAATTTGCTATTATTAACATAAATATTTGGTTCATACATTATTAAATTCATGATTTTTTATTATATAAATGTTCCATCAATAAATATGTATACTTATATATAAAGCTATAATATCTTACACATTGCAGAAAAATTACATTTTTTTTCTCTGCAGTTATCATCTCTGTTGATAATGAAACTTTGAAGATAATACTAAAATCATAATTTTAAAGAAAAATCGAGTATTATTCAGTTCTAAATGCATAAATACGTCTACTAAATTAATAAATTATAAAATTAGTACAATACTATCAGTTTTTAACTCTTAAAATTACTTCAATATTCACAAGGATGCGAACTCTCGTAAGGATATCGGTCTTTAATAGTATCTTGTCGGTATATATTTATAAATAACATTATAATTCTTGAATTATTCTTCTTTTTTCTACATTTAAGAAAAAAAGGTTTACATATAAGGAAACTTGTAAAGAACCTGTTCAATAATACATTTTTATTTTCTCTTTGCCCTGACGACTCTTGCTTTTGCAATTGACGACATAGCACGTTGACATAATGCAATCGAAATTGTCTTCAAATGTATGTATGTACACACAAAATAACTCTTCTATCTTGTATATGACACCGACGAGATACTATTAAAGATTCTCAGCTCTTGGAAATTCGCGTGCCTGTTAAAATTTAAGTGATTAAGGGCCGGTTGTTCCATCTTTTGGTAAATTTTATTGGGTAAGCACAATTATCCAATCACATGCGTGGATTACCAGATTTACCTCACAGATAAAATTTACTTCCATCAATGTAATTTATTTCCACCAAAAGGTGGAACAACCGGCCCTAAGAGTAATAAATTAGTAATACGGTACTAATTTCATAATATATTAATTTTGTAGACATGTACATATGTTTAAAACTTAATAATACTCAATTTTTATTTAAAACTGTGATTTTAATTATATCAACCAAGTTTGATTATCAATAGAAATGATGACTAGGAGGAAAAAGTTGGTACTAAATCTTTCCTTACACATGGAAAGATTCATTACCAATTTCACGACGCGAAATAGATCGGTATTTATAGGGTGCGTTCCAAGTTTTGCATGAAGCGCATGATGCATCTTTGATTGCATCCTTGTTGGTCACTAAATAATAAAAAATGATAAAACGTACATCATGCGCTTCACGCGTAACTCGGAACGCACCCATAGTCGATTCTTACATTTAACGCCAGGTCTACAATAGAAGTCGTAGCAGTCGTAGAAAATTAACCAATCACAGTAGAATACGAGAAAAATACTCGATTAGAATTGGTCAGTTTCCTACGACTTAAGACTCCACTACCGCGTACGACTTTTATGTAGAGGAGCCTTTAACCCTCGGTTAAAGGTTGATTAGAGATTTACCGTAGAAATAAAAGCACGTTCTGATTTCTGAATACAGGTCGTATTTTTTATAGCCTGTCATTTTTAAATAAATAAATAAGCTAAAAAATATTATCTTATATATTATTCAATATATATTTTACACAACCTATTTTTATTAACTTTTTTAAAAATTTTACGTACGACGTTATTAAATTTTTATTAGAGCATATCTTTAATATTTAATTAATTTTTGAACGCATCCTGTGTTATTAATACGTTCATATGTATCTATAAATACGCAAGTTTAAAAACAATAACATCATTATGAACATTGTCGAACAAAGTGCGAGTGTGACAAATGTGTGACGATCATCAATAAAACCATTTGTACTTGGTAGGAAATGACCAAAATTCAAGACAAATCCGCGATATAGCTCGCGCAAACGTAAACGGTAGGCATATGCATTCACGTATCAAGTACACTCGTAAAAATATCAAATCAACAAATACTTAGGTGCGCGATCATAATAGAATTTGGCAGGATGTGATTATTGTGCGAACCATACACTCTTGGGAAGATGTCAAACGGTTGAAACTTGAAACAAGCCACTGTGCTCGTCGATTACTACTCATATTTCGTTTAAAGATATGTCGAGAACGTACTGTATTGGAGATTTTAGGTAAGATTACTTCATTTATAGTTTGGTTACGTCTCAACAGGTGCGAGTCAAAAAAATATCGATGCTGCATCGTGAAAATATTTTTCAATAGCGGCGCGAAGTCTAATTTATCATATGATCGAGTGCTTTTACGATATAGCAGTCAACAGCATGTACTTAATGCTTTTGTAATACTGAATGAACACAGCGAAAAATAAGATGTCACCATTTCGGAGGAAAAAGTCCGGGAGATCTTTTCCCGTCAAAGTTTGTACCTTAGATGCAGAACTCGAATTTAATCTAGAGGTTAGTAGACAAGTGTCACACAGTCTTACGTTGGATTGCTATTATGTATCTTGCACTGATGATATATCTCGCAAGCTGACAAATTTCCTGTGGCATAGTGGAGATCGACAGGCAGAGAATTATTTGATCTGGTGTGCCGTACAATAGGATTGAGAGAAACGTGGTATTTTGGACTTCAATACGAAGATGCAAAGGGCTTCATTTCTTGGTTAAAGTTAGACAAGAAAGGTGATTGTAATTTGTTGCCGTTTGTTCAGTATTCAGACTTTGGAACAGATATAATCTGGATACTTGTAATTAATTGTATATATTTACTGCAATGACACTAAACTAATTACAGTTCAAGATCAAGGCATTTCGCAACATCAAACAACATCATTCATGTTCTTAGCCAAATTTTATCCTGAGGATGTTGCTGAAGAACTAGTACAAGAAGTCACTCAACATCTGTTTTTTTTACAAGTGAAACAAGCTATACTGTCCATGGATATTTATTGTCCACCTGAGGCTTCTGTATTACTTGCTTCTTATGCTGTCCAAGCAAAGGTATCTTTTTGTAAACTAAACTATAAATGGTATTTATAGTTGATTCTTATATTTAGAATTAAGATTATTTTAAGTATAATAACTGACTATGAACACTGGTCTATACATTTGTTAA
>NW_017305988.1:3093430-3118332 GCF_001594115.1 Trachymyrmex septentrionalis | reverse complement strand
ATATATATATATATATATACACACGTATATATATGTATATATTACAAAATATATTTTAAATATAATACATAAATATAGTTTAAAAACATGCAACATACACAAATTATAGATTTATCTTATTTATGTACTCTGAATTGCTTGTATAAGATAAGACATGTTTGTACTTTATGTGACTTATTAATCGAATTAATAGAATATATTTAAAAAATTTAAATTAGAAACATAAATTATACACATTTCAGATAACAATATCAATTGCTTAGATAAAAGCTGTATCAAATCCAAAGATATTGTAAAGCTCCTATCAAATAGAACTCCACTTTTAAAGTAAATAGATTTTGGACTTGATTTACTTCTGCATATTCCTCAAGTACACACACACACACACACACACACACACACACACACACACACACACACACACACACCTTGGAAATTAAAAATCTTGAATATCTTACTTATTTTTGATTAAAAAATGTTTCAGATGAAAATGAAACGGGGATTTCAAGGGGGACGTATTTTGTGCATGTTGTTTTTTATTTTTTTAAGTTGAGGTCAAACATATAAAGGTCATTACCATTTTTAAAAATGGATTATATGATTATTTTTCTGTAACGTGATTCCTTTAATTATTTTGCACATAAAAGTATTAAAGTAGAGATATAAAAAGAATGAAGTTTACAAGGTATCTTATACTTTATTCTGGCATATATTGACATGAAATGTCAAATATCTCGTAAATTATTATCTTTTTTATAATTGTACCTTAATACTTTTATGAATAGAATAAAAGTTGAGATGAATTAACTGATGTGACAAACATATACTTAAAGAAAAGCAACTGTGCAATTTGCAATATGCAAATAAGATAATCGGATCCTGCATAGTTTAACTGATCTTTGAAACTTTTTCTAATTTTTTCAGTTAACTGTTAAAAGTTGAAAACTGATAAGAGTTGAAAACTAATAAATTTAAAAAAGGAAACATTTTTCAACATAAAAAAATATAAAACTATTACAAATAGGTACATGAATGTAGTGAAGATTTTAAGAAAAAGTAGGTTATATTTTTTATCTTTTAAAATATTTTTTACAAAAAGTTGGGAAACGTATACTTAAATCATTCATGTGTATCTGACATGATTTAAGTAGAATACGAATCCTTTTTTCGTAAAAAGATAGAAAAAAAAAAAGATAAAGTGATTCTATATTACTTTTATAGGTTTATAAATTTATTAACTTATTTATTGACATGTTAGAATATATAAAAAACTGTTTTCTAAAGTGACTTATTTGTTTATTTACTGAGAATTCCAGGTTCAAACTTTGACTGAGGCAGTATTTTTCGCAATTTATTTACAAATATAAGATTTCATAACATTAAATAAATTAACATTTAATTTTTAATTTTTATTAAAATGTTTACTAGCTTTAAAAATTGCTTGTCAATTTTAATTACTACTCTGATTCTGCTCATAATTGCGTTTGAAGACCGAAAAAAATTTTGGCGTGCAGTTTACGGAATCAGATATGTACATAAATTTACATAAAAATATTTAAACACTAGGATTTGCTTCGAGACATCCTATATATTCATTTTTTAAATAGCAATTATGTGTTTTCTTTACATCAATTTATCTCGTCATTCTGTATATAAAAATATTATGATATGATTATCGAAAAATTAGTTTACGATATATCGCATATCAAAATGTGCCAAAATGAAGTATAAAATATTTCGTGAACTATTGATTTTATATTTTTAACTTAATATGCAGAATAATTAGAGGAATCATATTAACTAATTAAAAAATCACATAATTCCATAGAAAAAATGGAATAATGCGATAGTCTTCACATCTTCAAAAATTAACTTTTTTTCGAAAATTGATTTTATTATTTGCATTCTTTTTCTTTCCCTCTTTAAACTGTACTTTTCGAAACGTTTTTCCGTACTTTCCACGTTTTTCGAGGTATTTGTTTGTAGTTAATGGGATATCTTATATATGTATATATTGATTTAAATATGCATTCGAAAGTTAGTTTTTTTTTACAAAAATTAATAATTATAATATGTGTATAATGGAAAAAATAGTAATTTCTATTTTAATTATCAGTATGGTGATTATGATGAAATTTCATATCGCCCTGGAATGCTTGCCAGTGAGGACTTGCTTCCACAAAGAGTTATAGATCAATATCAAATGACTCCAGAAATGTGGGAGGATAGGATAAAAATTTGGTACGCCGATCATCGTGGCATGTCTCGAGACGAAGCAGAAATGGAATATCTTAAGATTGCTCAGGATCTCGATATGTATGGTGTGAACTATTTTCCTATTAGTGTAGGTATATAATGTAATTTATATTAACTAATATCTTTCGTAAATGTTCACTTTAGAGAAAACCCCTGTGATGATCTTGATCTTGATATATGTTGTCAAGGACACTCTTCTGAGCAACTTCCAAAAGGTTTTACCTTATTATTTATTAAAAAGATACAAACCGGAAAGATTCAATTTTATTTAATCTAAATATCGCTTTATGAGCATATTTACATACCTATGGTTAAATCTATGTGAAATTTTATTTTGCTTTGTGAAATATAGTGCGTGAACGCACTGGATTTCGTCTCTTTCTCTTACGGAGGTGGGGGGAGAGAACTCCATTACCAAAAAATAAGTTTGAGTTGAACCTCGCTTTGCGTGGGAAGTTGCAAACTCATGTAGTACCTTGCTTCGCTGAATACACACATTATATGTATGTGTATAGAGCTAGTGAGTCCCCAGGGGGGGGGGGAGACTTTAATAAAAAAAAAAACTAATTTAACTTTGGTTTTACAATTTTCAACACGAAGCAAAGTTTCAAGTTGGATTTACAATTGTTAATTTTTGACGTGAAGGAAGGTTCAACCCAAACTTGTGTGTCTAATTTTTTGATAGTGGAGTCGCCGGGCGCGGAACACATTTTTAAAAATTGCATATTTACGCACTTTAAATGTAAAGCAAGGTTCCACATGGGTTTATAACTTTCCATGTAACTTTCCAAAAATATGTATTGTATTACTATTCAAACTATTAGAGAGAATAATTAACTTAATTTTTTAATAATATAGTTAAAAAAACCATAGTTAAAAAACTTTTTAGAGAGCACTTAAGAGAGTATTCTTGACACATATGTTGTATATGACTATACAACATATGTCAAAGTCAAGAACATCAGAGATGTGTGTGTGTGTGTGTGTGTGTGTGTGTGTATGTCTCCCCTAAAGTAAACATTTACCAATATTTTGTATATCCTTAAATATTTTGATATCTTAAAAAATCTATTAATATAAATTTTCTTGTTTTATATCATAGAATAAGAAGGAAACAGATCTTTGGCTTGGAGTTACAGCATTGGGATTGAATATTTATGAAAAGGAAAATAAATTGGCACCGAAGACAACGTTTACATGGTCGGAAATTCGTCATATTAGTTTCGACGATAAGAAGTTCATAATCAAGCCTGTAGAGAAAACATCACCAAACTTCATGTTCTTCTCGCAGAAAACTCGCATGAACAAACTGGTAAAAAAACAATCAGATGTTGGCAGCTGGGTGAGGGGTTTAATAGCTTTAAAGTTGAACGAACATAATAGTGATACAGCTGCTCATGTATTATTTGTTAAGATCCTAGATCTATGTATTGGCAATCACGATCTATTTATGAGGAGACGCAAACCGGATTCCATGGAAGTTCAACAAATGAAAGCACAAGCCAAGGAAGAAAAATCCAGGTAAGTAAACGTATCTACCTTCATAAAACGATTTGTTTTTATCACAAATTCTGTGTTTATATATTCAAAAAGATGTCTAATGACTTCATTGTCTACATAACTAACAAGGAAAGGCCCTCAACTTGGAAATTTAAAAATTATGAAATTCTGACAATACATAAAGGATACTCTGACAAGTAACGAACAATTCTTTTTGCTATCCGAATTCATCCTAAAGAGATAATGATGAAGGGAAAGACCTTCATCATTCCGTTCTGCTATAATGTAGACATGATATCATATTTTATTAACATGCCTGGACTGTATTCGAGTTTTAAGAAACGTTGGATTAATAATATCAATATCATAATTAGCGAAATATATCATTAGCTCTTATGTCATGGCTGAATCTTATTCGCAAATAAGATTACGATTAAATAAGGGTGATTTTCTTGCAAGTAAAAAATCGATTTATGTATATTCCGAGAGCTCCTGAATTAGCAGATAATTTGCAGTCTTGAGATTAATTATTTTCTGATTTTCTAACATAATTTTTTCTTACGTGCCGGACGCCAGAAATGACTTTCCTGCTAAAGGGTTCTAGCTCAAAATTAAAGGATTGTATATTTTTGTATCACATTAATACTGGAGCCATTTTTATTAATGAAATTGTAGATATAATGCTATTTTCTATGACTTATCTTTTAAGTGTAAATTAGTTTTTGCGAGTTTTGAGGATAAGGGATGGAGCTCAAAAATTGAAACTGCACTAATTTAAAAGCTCATAAAAAATTGCTAATTCTGAGCTATTCATCTTTTATTTCCGTATAGCTGGACAGAGAGTCATCTCACTGGATGATTTTTTAAATAAAAATTATGATATTTCAACATAATTTTTATCACAAATTTCTACTTAATTTAAAAAGCTGACTCAGAAATCTGTCCTGTATAATGTCTTCTTAGATCAAGGTCGCTGATGAAATGTATAACTTTTTAAAAATAATTACATTACCATAATTTCTCCGTAATCTTCTTTTAAACGATGAAAATAATCACAAAAATAATGTGTGAATAAGTATATTAAATTGCAAAGGCATATACTTTAAATGGAATTAACCTGTCGGTTGTATATTTGTAAGTATTACAATCGAAGTCCAGATATTTTTTTAACAGACCGAAGATTGTTATATATTATCGAGTACATTATATTTAAGGAAATAAAATGTATGATAATGATTTAATTTAATGATTAATTTAAATTATATTTTTATCAATATTTGATCATCTGAATCTTTTAAAAATATCTATGACATTACATGTAGGAGGCAAATTGAAAGAAATAAATTAGCACGAGAAAAACAATTAAGAGAGGCAGCGGAAAGAGAAAAGGCTGCAATGGAACAGCGACTTCTACAATATCAGGAGGAGATACGATTGGCAAATGAAGCTCTTGTAAGAAACTAATGACACAGAAAAATATAGAAATAAACATATAAAAATATAAATTAAATGTATACATAGAAAATGTACGTATTTAATTATTTAATTTTATGTTTTATAGAGAAGATCTGAAGAGACGGCAGATCTTTTAGCTGAGAAAAGCCGTGTAGCAGAAGAAGAAGCAATGCTTTTAAGTCAGAAAGCATCGGAAGCTGAACAAGAAATCACGCGTATACGATTGAATAATATGAAGACTGAAGAAGAAAAAGTCCATTTGGAACGGAAAACTAGAGAAGCTGAATTATTAACTGAAAGACTAGTTCAAGAATCGGAACGTAGAGCTGCTGAAGCAGAAAAATTAAAGGACGAATTATTACGTGCAAGAATTGCTGAGAAAGAAGCTAAGGAAAAATTATTAGAGTTCCTGAGTAGAAATGCCTATACCTCTACCATAACTGTAAGTACACCGTTAACATTGATTCATAAACAGTGCAATTAGAAATATTTATATCAGACTTGTCCAAAACTCAGTTCGTGAACCAGAGTTTTTTCTCCGCCCTCTCAGTGAGCGCCGTAGTAGAAAACAGATGAGACAATTTGAAGGATACACAGTAGAATCAAATTTAGAACCCAAATTTGATTGGTTAGCTGATTGCTCTGGATTGCCGTTATGCGCGTTGTCTCATTTTCCTATCATGGAGCAAATTGGAATGGATTCCGATAGGAATTATTCAATTATTCCATAAATTTCTATTGTGTTGTCTACTGAAAATAAAATAATTCCGATCGGAATGTTCCATGATAGGTAAACTCTGTCTTCTTCCACCATGAGCAAGACGAAGCGTAAATAACAAAGGATAAACGCCAGTGCTCTGTCTAATTCAGGTCTGTCCAAACGTCGTTGCAATATGCAACGTTGCAACTATAGACATAATAAGAATAGACCGAACGTGTCCTCTACTTCAGTGGGAAGATAGGTAAAAAAAAGACAGAGAGCAAGATATTTACACTAACCACACTTTATTCCTCCCCTCCCCCCCCCTCGCCCCTTCCTAGTCAGAAAGAGAAAGCTACACGGCATCCCAGAGAGAATCAAGGAAGAGTGGAGTGGATTCCGCCGTTCGTTGGAGTGAGTACGAGATGTAGTGATGGTGGAAGCATGATGGAACATACGGTGCTGCACACACTAGTATTGTACCGCACTAGTATTGTGTGTATGTACATATACGTACATGCATACATGCACATTTGAAGTTGAGCTATAAATGGCGGAATCAGAGAAGAGAAACGCTATCCGCTTCACTCTCCCTTAATTCTCTCTGCGGCATCCATTGTCCGTCCTTTTCTATCTAGTCTTCACGTTTCTCATACTCGGACTGTGTTCGGTTTGCATGTTCACACGCTTTAAGCATTTATAAGCATTGCTTACATTGTTCGCTTTGGCGGTGTAAGCACTCAAAGATGCGTTCATGACGTCATCCGTGACGTCATACTGGTGCTCACAAATGCTTATTTCATCGAGGTAGGGCAGCAAAAGCGTGAGCGCAAATAAGCGCTTATTGGCCAAAATAAACGTGAGCATGTTCGATTGGATTGCATACATATTTTAACGCTCTCGTAATATACTTGTATATGACGTTTACAAACGTTTCCCGATTTTATGCTAATAAAAAAAGGATTTTGTTCACCAACAAGGAATTGAATGTTTAAATTTTTACCAAAAAATAGAAAAAAGAATTAGCATTAACAGATAAAGTTCTAGTTGATTTAGAAGATGCACAGACTGGGAATATATACACGATATCTCTAACTCCCGATGAAATACCACGACTCGAATGCACCTTTGATGGAAGGAAATAAAAGAGAGTTATAAGACAAAAAAGTTACATTGAAAAAAATTTACAAAATTATAATGGCTTAGTTTACATCGTGCACTTGATACGAGTACTAACTAGTAACTTTCGTTGAATTATCTTAATTTCATACATGAGATGTGTATTTAATTAATTATTTTGATGCATATTGTATTAATTTAAGTTTATTGTATTAATTAAGTACAACATTCTTTGAATAACATCGCTGAAACTAAAATAATTTAATAGAAAGTTACTAATTAGTATGTGTCAAATGCACGATGTAAACTAAGCCATTATAATTTTGTAAATTTTTTTCAATGTAACTTTTTTGTTATTTGTTTAAATAGTACCAATGGGACATTTGCTTACAGTAAATAAATATTTATTTTAAGAAATAATACTTAAATCATTACTTTTTATTGAATAAATTTTTATTCGCTATAAGAGCAAATGTCTCATTAATATTATTTTAAACAGATATTTATCAAAATTTCATAAGTTTTTATTTTTAATATATAAGAAATGAATTACTTACGGTCAATTATAATCAATGATAATCATCAATTACGTGTTCAAGCTTAACGCTTAATAGTCAAAATGTACGACTTCACTTATTTAATATGACTACTAACAAACCAAATTGAGCACCAAAAAACAACACTTAAGCATAAGCGTTTACGTGTGAGCGTGAAAACCGAACGTAAGCTCGGTCTATTCTTATTATGTCTATGGTTGCAACACATTCCAACAATATTGCTGCAAATTTTTGTGCTATATGAGAACATCCATATTTTTTATATCAGACACGGTAGTATCTCATTGCTAAGACAAGTGCAACATGTCATGGCTCATGGTTAGACCGATCGTGTACTTTTACGCGAGCCGGCGAGATGAGGATGACCGAGATTATTAGATTTCAATAAGGGCTGAACCGATCGAATTCTTGTATTCTTAGACCCAGTTCCACAACTCACGGTTAATCCTTAACCGAGGTTCAACTTATTCATTGTCTCTTTCCAATTTTAGAATTGGTAAGAGATGAGAAACAAATTGAACCTCGGTTAAGAGTTAACCGTGAGTTGTGAAACTGGGCTTTAGGGTCTTTTTCATCAATCTCGATTAAGTTAACCGATGATTACATGGGACTCCTTTATGCCCATTTCTAACATAGATTAACATAGATTAACTTTAATCTCGGTCCAACTTACTCTTCATCTTTTTCTAATCTTCTGAACTAGAAAAAGACGAAGAGTAAGTTGAACCGATTAAAATTAATCTACATTGGTGGAAACGGGCATCAATTTTACAACTCATGGTTAACTTTTAATCGAGGTTTTAACTTATTTTAAGTAATACTTAGTGAATCATTACATCCTTGTTATTTGCCTATAAACAAGAATGAAACGAGTCACTGTGTTACACAGGCTGTGTTCGCTCTGACGTTTATAACGGTTTAAGCGTCGTTTCATCCTTCTTTAGTAAATATTAAACAGGGACAATTGATACTTACAAGCGCTGTAAACAGCAAAGCGAACGTAACCACAATGTCTGATTGTTGCTGGAAAAATATCCGGAAAAAATAAATTTTATGATTGGATCCCATTGGATGCATTAGGTGCATCAGTGACTCTTGTACCTGTTTGATCTATATTTTTATATCTAATAGAATATGCAATCAAATGCAAGAACTCATTAGACGTTTAAACCGTCGTTCTTGATGTACCTGATTGTATTCTTATAAGTTTCAATGCTATATCTCGAACCATCCAGAAGTTATTTAGATACTGCCCTGAACTTTGGTGGATACTGTATATGGACGTTTCAGACTCAACGCACCTAACGGCAGATTCTTCAAGTCATTTTAAGATAAAAATTCTAATCCCAAAATATCGGAACTCTTTGTATATACATATACTGTATACAGAGTGTCCCAGAATGACCACTAAATATTTCGTGTGCTGGTAGAGCGAACTAAACTGAATTGAAAAGTCCTTTATCATTTTGCAATTTTCGCAATAGTTAATAAGCTATTAATTACTAAAAATTGCCAAATATTGGTGTTCATTAATTTTTTATTGAAGCACTATCAACTTCACAGAAAAACACATGACAAATATTGTTTATTTTTTTCTCATAGAGCTCTAAAAATTTTTTCAGAATTTTTTATCAATTTTTTAGTATTGCATTTTCTTATTAGTAATTATTTTTTTGACCAATATGAGAAAATGCGGTACTGAAAAATTCTGAAAAAATGTTCAGAATTCTGAGAAGAAAATAAACAGTTTTTGTCACTTGCTGTTTTTTTTGTAAAATTGATAATAATTGAGTAAATAATTAATGAAAACCAATATTTGGTGATTTTTAGTAATTAATATCTTATTAACTATAATTGCAAAAATTGCAAAATAATAAAGGACTTTTCAACTTAGTTTATTTACTTACTTATTCAGTTTATTTATTTACTTATTCATAAAACTTATGAATCGTTTATTTAATTTGTTGACAGCCTGTGCCAAATTTATTTCCGTCTACGCAAGTGCTTCCGTCAGATCTACAAGCAGATCTTCAGACTCTACAATTAGAACCTTTACACGCAGAACCTCTACCACCTGATTTAACATCCTATGATCTTATTAGCGATGGAGATGTTGATCAACTTTCATTAGAGATTGAAAGGGAAAGGAGCGATTATTTAGAGAAAAGTAAGCATTTACAGGAACAACTGCGAGAATTACGTTCCGAAATTGAAGGTTTAAAAGTTGGTGATAAACAGTGTGAATTGGATCACTTGCATGAGGAACAAGTTCGACTCGGCGAAAATAAATACAGTACTCTAAAAAAAGTGAAATCCGGATCCACTAAAGCTAGAGTCGCCTTCTTTGAGGAGTTGTAATTATTGAGAAAAAAATGAATTTACTAATAGACGCGTATTAATATGATATTAGTAAAATTCATTTGACACTGAAAAAGTAAGATCCTATAAATATGTATGCGAGCGCGTATGCAAAGAATAGAGTGGATATCCACTTAATCTAATTGAGAAATGAAATATCTTGTAATAATATACTTGAGTATTCTATGTAGAATATTGAATCAGACATTGAACTAGATTTATTAACAAATTTGAAATTCTTTTTTACAAAATGTCCGTTGAAATTCTATACAGATATTGTATATAGGAAATCATAGACCTGTTGTTCGCTATATTAAAATTTTTGCTTTCGGCAAATTCAAATATATACGCCAACTTCAAATATCTATTTTATTTTAAGTACAAGTTTCTTAAATAGCGCTCATTAATTATATAGCACTATTCCTAATAAAAAAATTGAGTTAAAAAGTTCTGAATCATTTTTTTCCTACAATGATCAATGAAGCAATTATTTCCGAATAAAGTTAATCCAATCGGGACCGTCTTTTGGATATCACACGTGAGTGAATCGCGTGCTTAATATTGTGCATAAATGTTCTGCCGTCTCGTTACGTTGTCTTCATCGTTTATATTCTCAATCATAATGGTGTGAAAAAATTTCTTTTGCATTAAAAATCATATTTTTTCTATCAGAAATATCTTTCGAGAAAATTTCGATAAGAAATAACTCTCTCTGTACATTATAAAAAAAGACTCTATTGTACCAAATTAAAACTTAATTTGTATTATTTTTACAAGAATATGTGCTCCTCGAAACAAAAACTATTATAGCAAATTATATAAAATCCAAGTGACACTATCTTTAGTGTACCAAACAAAAAAAAATAAAACCCAAGTGATATTATCTTTATTATTTATTTAACTAATGATACGTGTATCGTTTGTATAAAAAATTTCTTATCAACAACTGATGCCAAGTTAAACCTTACACTTTTTCCAATCAAAGTAGTAGTAATTATTTAATTCTTTTTCAAAACATATTGTATCACAAATTGCGTAATCTTATTCAATGCAAGTGTTTTCACAAAGAATTAAAAAAGTACAGTATAAAATAAAATTTTAATTAAATAAAAAAATTTTTTTATGTAATATATTTGGCTGCTTAATCTTGAAATATAATATAATAAATTATGAAAAAGAAAAAACTTAACTAAACTTTTTATTCAAATTAAATTCATTATTATTTTTAAATTGTTTTCATTATTTTCTTTATTCGATCTAACAGTGCCAAATATTTTACATAAAAAAATTTTTCTATTAAAAATTTTTTTATTTTATAAGGTCTGTTCTTTTTTACTGAACTTTTATACCAGTTTATCTTTCTCTCCAGGAAGAAAGAAGAGGAAAAAAGATGAACTAGTGCAAAAGTTGAGCCAAAAAGAACAGGCTTATACCACTGAAGAGATATTATTAAAGACCGTCAACCTTGGGCAAATTTTCGGCGGTATAAAAAGGGCCTGGAGGTAATTGAACAACGATATTACCGACAATTGATATAAATTTGCTATTATTAACATAAATATTTGGTTCATACATTATTAAATTCATGATTTTTTATTACATAAATGTTTCATAAATAAATATGCATACTTACTAAAGCTATAATATTCTATATATTGCAGAAAAATTACAATTTTTTTCTCTGCAGTTATCATCTCTGTTGATAATCAAACTTTGATGATAGCACTGAAATCATAATTGAAAAGAAAAATCGAGTTCTAAATGCATAAATATGTCCACTAAACTAATAAATCATAAAATTAGTACAATATTTTCAGTTTTTAACTCTTAATTACTTCAATATTCACAAGAACGCCAACTCCCATAAGGATATCGGTCTTTAATAGTATCTCGTCAGTGCTTATACTGTTAAGCCGGGAGCACATAGAAAAACGTAAGACCGTAAGGATAAATCCACACAAACTTGTATAGCCACATAAACGTATGCGTAAAGAAAATTATCCAATCACATCTTACGTGTAATTTTGTAAGACAAATGCGATTGGATAATTTTCTTTATGCATATGTTTATACGACTATGCAAGTTTGTGTGGATAAATCATAAGACGTAATCAGTAAGGATATCGTAAGATTGAATTCGCTATTGGCCTTACCGTAATTGGGCAATTCACTTACTGATTACGTTTTTCGGCCTTACATTTTTGAATGTGCTATGGGCTTTACCAGAGAGAAACCTGAGAGAGGACATAACGGCCCCAAAACCTGTAACCGCAAAATGCTGCCACGCACTACTGCCCTCTAACAAAGTGGATGTAAACTACATGGCAACGTTCACTTTTCTTATGTCTCCGGCATACCAGCTCAATGTTTGTCGCGCGCGACATCCAATGAATGTACAGCTTTACCGATATTTTTATTCTAATGGATCTTGCACACCACGCGTTGCGCGACACGCGATACACGACGCGCGACATCCAGGTTGCCTTCACTCGAGTTCATCTATGTATCATTTTATTCTTGTTGTTCACTAAATGTTAAACGAGGATAAATAATACACGGATGCACCCAGGTAAACACAGCCCAATAAGCATATATATAATTTTTCCAGTAGAGGTTGTAAAATGTTTTGTTACATATATCAAGGTTATAGTATGTAAGGTGTAGCGGTTGCTATATATAATGAAATGTCGGTAAAGGAGGAAACTCACTAAGGAGACTAGACTTGAAGCTGTTTGGTCAGTCGTGACGTTTCGTCTCGGTCCCACACTACTAGACTCATCAGTAAGGCGATGTAGTGGGAACCTGCCTGAAGACGCTCTGGAGGTTTAGGTGGCTATACTATTAAAGCAAGTTCGCGTAACTGAGGTACTTTCGCGAATTTCATCTTAGACCTCTGGTGGCGGTTGCCACAAAGGTAATCAATCTTGAAGGTGCAGCCACAATAGAAGAAATAAGGAATTAGAAATAAGGAATAAGGTTTTCGACCTATCAGATATTGAATACACTGAAATACACGGTTTCTGATAGGTTGAAATTCGTATTTCTTATTCCTAATTCCTTATTCCTTCTATTGTGGCCGCACCATTAAATTTCTTCACACACCAGCAACACTAGCGTGAAGTGAAGTCGCGAAGTAATTAATGAAACCAACATGGTGATATTTCTAACCTAAATGACGATTTGCATAATTTTTTACTACTATTCAACAGTTTGACAGTATGTAATATTGATATTTTATGTTCAAAAAGTAAGATGAAGTAAATGAAACATTTATAATCCGTAAAATGACAACGGCTTTCTGAATAATAATAAGTAATAAAGGACATGTAAGCCAACACCTAGCATTGACTTTCATCTTGCTTATTTATTATTATTAATATTATTACTATTATTTTTATTTAATTTATATTGGGTGCTTTCTCCATTTAGTCAGTTGAATTTGGACCCAAGTCAATACACACAAATCTTCTATTTTTCATGGTATTCTGATTGTATCAACTGAACGACACTTCTATTAATTTGTGTCACTAAATAGAAAGTATTCAATAATTATTAATATTTACTTTACGAATGTTGAATAATTGTGTTCAATAATTATAATTGCAGATGTAACATAAGATTATTCATTTGAGGCTATTGCAAATTAATTATAAAAATAATAGCCTTTCTGTGGAAAGCAGCAATTTAGTTATTTTCTGCTTGAACGACTCATTAACAAATATGTCTGGAAAAGGGAAGCAGAGTTCTAAGAAAGCTGTCATTAAAATACGTGAATCTGGAAAAACTGCACAATCTTCAACAATGAATTCTGATGCAAGCTCGGAAGTACCCGAGCCAACAACTTCTCAATTTCTTCTAAAGACAGTCGATAATAGTCGACATCTGCCAAGATATACTAGTATCTTAAAGCGTACAGCAGAAGAAGGTGTTGTAATGGATGATCTTGATACACTACAATTAGAGCTTGAGACACTCTTGTCAGCAGTTGTTGTACGGCATCGTACACTTCAAGATGAGATTGCCAGCTTGTTTTCTGCAGAAGAACGTAAAGACAGAAGATCAAAGAGCAGTAAGAGTCTCTCTCTACTTGACAAGAAGATACGTGAGGAGAAATTTAAACCAAAGGAGATTAACACTAAGAGTCAGTCACCTTTACATACAAAACTCTTTAAGCAGAAGACAGTAGGAAGTTCAACCAGTCAGGTAATACCAACTTTACATGAAATGTCAAGAATCGAAGGATCTAAGTCTGATGTACCAAAATTGCTCTTACCGAAAAATGATACACCCAACAAATTTTGGGCATCAGTGGATTCCTATTGCACTGATATCATGCCTGATGATATTAAATTATTGGAAGAATTAATTGCTACGCATGGGGACATAAATGAATTCAAGAAGATTTCTCCCTTAGGCCGTCATTATAGCTTAATGTGGGCACACAACGATTTATTGCAAGAAGAAGATGCAGCCAACTCAAACAGAGAGAAGAAGAAGAATCGCACAGATATGTCACACTTGATATCTAAAGGTGATAAAAAAACTAATAGTATTGCAGGACCTCTTACTCAGAGATTGGTTTCTGCACTTTTGGAAGAGAATGTATATGTTGCAAATAATAACATGGAGAACAAATTATTCCGAGATGGAGATCCACCCGTTTTGAGAGATCTAACTATCCAGAATTCCATGAATCTGGAGTTACGAATGCATAAAGAATTGGTCGAGCAAGGTATATTGGAACCCGATGTGCAAAAAAAACATCAAGAGGATGACGAGATTCTTGCAGAAATTAAAAGATGTCAACAAGAACTTGTTGTATTATCTAATCATAATGTTACGGAACTGAAGAGATTATTAAATCTGGCCCAGGAAGAGAGCAAGAGGCAAGCATTGAAACGGAAAATTAACGTTGCAGATAATGACGTGATAGAACATTATAAGAAATTGTCCATGGCGAAACAGAGAAAAGTACCATTGACGAGAAAGGATCATGAGAAAGCATGGGCATGTCTTCGAGAAAGGGAAAATCTTTTAGAACAATTAAATATTACTAAATAGTTTAAAGATATGTTTTAAATTGTGTGATTGTTGTAAAAAAATATTTATTGGGATCTTTGATATAATGGTCGTAATAATATTATGAATCATGAATTTCTTATACCAAGAAGTATATAGATTGAACAAGGTTTATATGGAGAAATCAATGCATAATTATATTATGATAAAAATTAATTTGTGCAACGTAAACATAGTTTAGAATCCAATAATGTAATAGTCTGTATATACTGAATTTGAACATATATTTTTCTTTGGCATAATGTTACAAGATTAAATTTACTTGAAATACTGAAAAAAACTCCAAGTTTGAACAATTTGATGTAAATATAAGAGAATCCTTTTTCCGAAAAATTTATTTAAACTGTAAATTAATTTGATATTATATACAACATTTGATTGTTTCTCTTCCCTCTACTGTTGCCATTATGCGCAATAATATACCTTGTATCCTTCCACCACCATATGTACCATTTCCAGGGTTAATAAGTAACGCGATACTTGTAACGGGGCATATTGTTATAGTTACCGTTACAATTCTGCTTCTTTTCGGTAACAAAAGAGTAAAGACGCGCGTTATATTTCCTTATGAGTAATGTTAACGCAATTAATAATAAGATTGGAATTAAGATCGTTTTATATGAATACATCATCTAAATACGAGAAATGCCACTTAACAATCAAAGTTAAGATGTTGAACTAATATATATATGTATTCTTATTTTAAATGAATTTATTTCAAAAATTGATTGTGTCTGCCACGTTGCTTTTGCAGCGAGATAAAAATTTTCACCTCATCTTGTGAATCGTTACACAAAACGCGACAAAGTCTTATTTATTGGCAAAGTCTATCATTATTAGATGATTTGATGGCGATGCTTCGATAATAAAAATTAAATAATCTACCGTATAAATATTTCAGTTAAAAAGATCTTTATTTAATCACGAAATCATAACATTTCTAATAAGTCTGTCTTGCACTATCATTGTATTTTATAAATGAAACATAAATATTAAAAATAAAAAAAGAAAAGGAATAATCTAAGGAGTCAAATTGGATCTCGATGCATGTTTCATATTATAAATTGATTGCACAAAAAAAGGATGTTTCCTTCAATTTGAGCATTTAAAATATTTTTGTTTTCAATAATGATAAAAATTAAAACAGAAAAATTGTTTCGGAGTAATATTATCATATCAATATATTTTTTTATACTTATTATTTTACGAGATTTCAAGATCATTTCTAGGTGAAATTTTTCACATTATAGTACTAAATAACATTACCAAGTTATAAATAACATACAAGTACTAAATAAAATTATCAACAAATCAATATAGTTTAAGAGATATTTTATATTTTATTTTAGCATTCTATTTGTCAAAATATATTAGAATATATAGTATAAAATATTTTATGAACTAATAATTTTTCGATAATTCTACTTTGATACTTTCATGTGCAAAATAATAAAAGGAATTATATTGTGTTAAAAAAAATATTTTATTAAAAAAGTCAAAGTGCTCTTGAAATCTCATAAAATAATAAGCATGCAAAAATATATTGCCTATGATAATATTTCTCTTTGAAACAAAAAATTTTTTCGTTTAGTATTTTATCGTAATATTATTATAAAAATATTAAAAATAAAAATATTTTAAATGCTTCAGTTGAAGCAAAAACACTGTATAATAATATAAAATAAACGCTATGCAATTAAATGGTACACATTTTAACCTCTAATCAAACCATCTTCAATGCGCTAATAAAAAATTGTAATAAAAGAACACAAGTTAATCGTCATATTAGAGTACATTCTACTTGACGCTTGCAACGCTCATGGAATTATTTCATTTTAGTCGTTTATCAAATGTCAAACGAGGACAAATAATGCTCTCGAGAGTGTGAGCGCTAAATAAAACGCACTCCTAATGAAAAATATAAATAAGACACACTACGCAAAAAAAATTAAAGGACATCACATCTATTTTATCCTCCAAAAATATGCAATATTCGAGAGAGTGTAACATCGTAAAAAAATGATCATAACAAGATTTTAAATGAAATCTCTATTTTTTTCGAGATCGGTAATCTAGAGACACGGTAATGTTTTAACGCTAAGAAAAACGAAGTGTCGTACTGATATTACCGAAAAAATCATACATAACGCTCAAGAAATCGTATAACGTTCGCAACGAAACGCAAATTAAAGGTAAAAAAAAACAAAAAATATAAATAAAAGGTAATAAATAAAGATGAGGTAGTAAATATAAATTAAAGGTAATTATTTCTTGAATTTATAATTCATGAAAATAAAATGTCTTCGAACACAGAGAATCGGCAGAGAAGGAAATAATAAAAAAAACACAAGAATTCATGATTTCACGACAAAGATGTTTATTCGGTATTACTGTACAGTTTTTTTTTTCTCGTCAAGAATAATTTCAATAACGTGCGTATATGACGGCATAACAATGATGAATTCTTCGGATGACAAAAAAATCAAAAAGATCGAAAATGTACTATGTCACATAGGACACTCTAACACAGTATGTACGTGCGTATATAGGTTTGCGGGGTGAGACTGTCGCTTTCTTTTTAACGTAATTTTAACTTTCAATGTCTTATTCATTCGTTATACTGAAATTCATTATTTCATAACAATGTGAGTTATACGCTACATGAGACAATAGGCCATGAAATTATTATAAACAAGCTGAAGACTTGGATGGAATTACGGTGGTTCATACAAAGATGTGTTATTTCTTCTTCACCGTTGTGTCGCACCGTTGCATCCTACCGAATCATGAAAAATCCGAGCTTCTCTAATGATTTCATGGCATCCCGCGCAACCAGAGACAGTCGTCGTCTTTACCATACAGCTAGACGATGCTGCCTTGGCAGTGACGCACTAAAACTATATCAGCAATATCTTATGCAGATATCGTGGTTTAAAAGGCGAATAGAAGCAAAAAAGCCATCATAAGACAAAATAGACCCATGGCTTCAGATAAAGCGAAGCCCAAGATAGCGTATGAGAATAGTTGTTGCTTCAAGGAAGGATTCCTGGCATAACCAATGATCAGTGAACCAAATACAGATCCAATTCCAGCACCTGGAATAGCAAATCATTGAATAAATGCAGAATAAACAATGTCTCCCATGACAAAGTCAAAAATTTTATTGAGATGATATCAATATTTGTGTAAATATACTGGCACGTATTTAGAACGCGCTTAACACGATGTTAGCACGCTAACATATTATAATTTACATTGTATACTATAGAATTTTAGAGATGAAAGGGCGCTTTTATCGATAAAAGTGCGTTCTGAATACGGGCCACTATATATACATTATATTATAGTGTATATATATCACTATCTATATACACGCATATTACTAATGAAATATCAGAATAACATAAGTCGAATAAGTAAATATATTTTCCTATATCATATGCAGTAAATAAGATCACGTTATAACTTCACTTCTATGAGAAGGGATATGTTTCAGGAAACAGGATTCAAAGGGCAAATAGTATAAGGAACGCTATCATTAAGCAAAAGAGGCCCATTGCTTCAGATAGCGCAAATCCAAGAATAGCATAGTTGAAAACTTGCTGTTTCAGGGAGGGATTACGTGCATAACCAATAATTAAGGCTGAGAAAACCAAACCAACACCGATTCCTATAATATATAATTTTTTTAAATATAAATAACAAAATATATATACACAATTCAATAAATTTCTATTCTATTAATTGTTTGCAATCTATTAAAAAGAGATTTAGGTTGGTATTCATAGTCGACTCTTATATTTAAGGAAATTCTCATCTTAAGGAGGTTCTCGCGCTATTTCCCAATCAATAAATAGTTTGGACACAATATTTGTAAAATTATGTAAAACAATTAAAATAATAATATAAAAACGTTATCAATAATGTCTAACTTGCTAATGTACATAATCATACTCATTATGTTATTAAATATTTAAAAAATGACAAAATAAACGTTATAAGATGCTCATTTAACATTAGTATAAATAGCAGAAAACATAATACGAACATGATATTTATTTATTATTATTACACCTTAAATATAATAAATTAAATATAATCTGAATTAAAAATGTACAAATTAACAATTATAAATATATTATAAATTTATTATATTTTTACTTATTACCTTAAATTACTATATTAAAGTACATTACATAACCACAGACGCATCGTCCATTTGACAAATATTCTTGATTTTCTTCATTAGAAAATATAAATTTCTCTCAAACAGTACAGTCAATTTAGATGAAACTTTACCTGAACAAACGTAGAATATTTTGTTTGCTTTGTAATTATAACCATTTTTTAAATTTCTGTCTTATGTGGAAAGATCTCAATTTAAGAGAAAATATTTACAGAATAAGGTTATACATTTACTTATAATGTTCTATTGTAAAATTCTATAAAGTTAGAATTAAATATCTTGAAACGGGACGGCAAAAGTCAATGAAATTTTTTCCTAAATATCGTTGATATGATTAAATAATGATAAAATGTATTACATTTATATTATGGACTTGTCTTATATTTCATCAAATGCGAGAACCTCTTTAAGTAGGTATAAGTCTTATGATGTCATAAGTCAATCAGAGGACTGTATTACCATCTTGAGATTACTTAGGTTTATCTTAAAATAAGAACGGATTATAAGTGCCTTAATTTTTAAAATTATATTTGGAAGAAAATTAAATTCTAATTCAAGGATTCTTATTAATAAAAAAAAAATTAATTGGACGTATTATTAAGAATATTCGACGATATACAGTAAGTATTAAAAAATTAGTATTGATAAATAAATATGCCTCATTGCTATATTTATTACTACACAAATTTTGCTACTATTACTATATTTTTTATTATCTTTTATACCGTTATTGCCAAATTACATTAATAGTTGATAATTATATAAATTTTGCACATACGTACCAGATCCTGCTACTCCCACAGTAGCAGCACCAGCGCCAATAAATTTCGCAGCAGAATCAATGTCACGACTGACTGTAGAAGTTTGGAAGCTACGTACAATAGGTAACTGCGCCAAAGCAGAGTCAGATATTAATTTACATTTATATATATTCATAATAGAATAATTTTGAACAAGTTTGTTTTATAATTCTAGTACGTTCAAAAGTGTAGAAACACACCTATATAAAATATATACTTGAATATACAACACAGCCTTTATTTTACTATATACACTGTAAAAAATAAAATGTTAATTTTAACTTAAAGATATATAGTGGACTTCCTGAGATATGCAAAAATGTTAAAATAAACATTTTGTCAATTTTAACATTTTTACATATCTCAGGAAGTCCACTATATATCTTTAACTTAAAATTAACATTTTATTTTTTACAGTGTATAATTTAAAGATTAATAGAAAATATAATCAATACATTTAATTTAATAATCAATTAATTTATTAATAGCCGATTGAAATATTTCAATAAAATATCAGAAGTAGAAAATCTGTTTTTTTTTTAATATATACATATATACTTATGATAAATTCACGTAGACACAATCAGTGCATACTAGTGTACATTATTAAAGCAGTCGTACAGACAATGATGTAAAGATATATATTAATGATTATAAACATAGGAATTGATTAAATCGTAAAATCCTCGACACTTTATTGTGCTGTTTAATAAAATATGTATTTTATAATTCAAAGTGTTTGTATTTCACTTTTACATACTCTTAAATTAAATAATTGAAAAACAACTTTAATATGCATCTATAATAGTGTATGCAACTAAATTTGCTAATACTGAATGCAAAATATCTAACAATCGTAACTTATACAAATATTCCAATGTTATTAAATTTTTTGCAAATTAGTATTTAATTCTATATAATTCTAAAGTGTTTATATTTAATCCATAAATTCAATATATAATTATTATACAACTTGGCAATCAATCTTGATCACTAATGTCTACTTCTATTAAAATAGATAAAATTTATGATCTCGATTTAATACTCTTCATCCTTTTCTAATTGTCAAAGAAATAAAAAGTAAGTTTACCAAGATTAAAATTAATCTATATTGATAGAAATAGGTATAAGATAATCAACAATAGTAAGCTATACATATATTCTTTCTTACTTTTGTATAACAAGATATAAAATTTTAAAATTATTAATGTCGAGCTGTAAAACTTAATCTCAAACAGCAATACTAGTCACTTATGTAACCTTGATCTCAAAAAGTTATGCAATGTACAAAGAGAAAAAAAGAACACTCACCAAACTGACGGGTGTCTGAATTTGATTCTGCTGTAAGTATTGACTATGGTTGATGACGGCACTGCTTAGTGGCCGCAGATAGGTCTTGGTACCAGAGACCAGCTGTAGCCAGGATAAAAAGAAAAAAAAAGGTAAGAAACGCTATGCAAGCACAGTGGAGATTATTACATAATACACGCAGAAACTTTCGTCGTGAAATTGTGGCTGAATCTCTTTTCCTCTTATTCTCTTTTTACTCACGGTAGATTTGGCGACAGGCGCGATGAATCGGCTGCAGGCGTACATGATGACGTTTCCTGTAGTGTGGTGTCTCGCGAAATGCAATCTAAGGTACCTGGAAATAGGTACGAAAATACCTACGGTTACGAGATCAGCAGTAAGTACGACCTTTGTGGTGTGTGAAACTGGCCGCAGAGACGATCGCACGCGCCGTACAATTGTGAACTTGTCCGCTGTCGAGCGCTGAATATTACGTAACGCACAATCCGTTGTATGTATGTACTCTGCGATTGTGCCGAACAAATTTCTCGCGAATAAGTTTTCAAAGTCGGAGCACACCTTGGGCAAACTTAAGGCAAATTTCAGACACGCGAATACCGTACGTTGCTCAATCTCGACGACGAAAGCCGGGCACGGAGCGGTAAACTTGTACACTTTACGATAGAAAATGGCCGCACGCGCTCTCACTCGCTCTCCTCCCTTTTGCGCTTCTCTCTCTCTCTCTCTCACTCTCTCTCTCGTTCTATCTCCACACAATTGACCGAACAAATAAAATATGAACAATTGAAACTTATATTGAATTAATTAGCATTCTTGATAAATGACATGACAAAATGTATATACAAGGGGCGAACTTTTTCCATACAATACGATGTTAGAATTGTTAAACGAACTATATAGACCATCATAAGATTTTTACTGACCTGCAGCAGACGGCCACACTTACCAAAGAACAAGTGTCGTGTTGGCCTGTGTCGGTCGAAGAGATAGTAGATTCGAACCTTGGAATGTTAAATCTCGAGTATGAGTGGAAGCGAGCGTATATGAAACGCCTGAAGGAGGGGAAAAGTTATCTCGATCGCAGCTACCGACGAAACAAATCGACTTCCGTGCTATGACCTATTCGCTGTTTCCCTACGTACCCTGACTACGTTTATCGACCAACGACCAACCAGACCAGACCAACCAGACTAGACCAACCACGAGTTTAACTTAACCATGGTATTATAAGAAAAGATGAAACGTTTCAGCGGATGCGCAGTAGGAAATTAAATTTGAAATCAAATTTGATTGGCTGTTTCAGCGAGTCACAGAAAGGTTGCAACGCTTTTTTCCAATGGGTTTTAGAATATAGTTTGCTCACCGAGTGATTGGTTCTTAAACCATAAATATACTATTTTCCATCGAGGATTCGAACCGAGTTAAAATGCAAAAATTAACCACCTACAGTCGAGCATTCCCTTGTTAGGCCGGACCTACAATAAGTGTTAAATCTTATGCCGTAAAAAATTGACCAATTACAGTCGATGGAGAATAAATGATTGTGATTCGTCCATTCTTTATGGCTTGAGGCTTAAAAATCTATTGTACATCCAGACTTACACCATATTCATAGTCAGGCCTTATATTTAAAGCTTCCTTAAATTTATTTTCAAATACTCTACTAATTATTTCATTGGCTGAGCATCTAAAGATAAATTTAAGAAAATCTTAAGTACAAGGTCTGATTATAAATAACAGGCATTACAGTCAAATAATAGAGAAATGCTCGATTATAGTTAGTTGATTCTTACATTCTGACCCAGTTCACACCCACAAAAACTGGAAACTAGGCCAATGAAAAGTACTAGACAGTAACAGGGAATAAAAGATTTTAACCTATCAGCAAACATCTTCTAGTACACGTGGTTTCTGATAGGTTGAAATTTATTATTTCCTGTTTCCATTGTCTGTGTTTCTTATTGGATTTGTTCACATCGCATGCTCTAACATGCTACATCCTTCAACCGTAACTTCTATTTACTCAACGCGCTTGTTAAAGTGAAATCACACAGTGTGGAAAACGGTTGCGGAATAGAGAATGTGTCATAGACACATGACAATAATCAGCGTTATTCTGCGTTATTTCGAATAGCGCTAATTGGTTATTTGAATGACGCATTCTCGATTCCGCAATCTTTTTTCGCACTGTGTGATTTCACTTTAAGAATAAGTAGGAGCTATGGTAGGAACATGTGAAGTATGTACGCGAACAAATCTATTATGTTTCCAGCTTTAAGAATAGTTTCATCAACACGAGTTAAATTTATCCGTCGATTAATTTCATCACCAGAATAACCAACAGCAAGACTTAAAAATCTGTTTTTCTAACTTATTCTTGTTCGTAATTGTAAAAAAAAATATTGTGTGGAGATAATAAATAAGGGGCTCCACACAATAAAATAAACAGGAAAAAAAAACAGGAAACAGAGAATTAGAATTTTAACATATACAGAAACTGTGTATTCCACAATATATGATTTCTGATAAATTGAAATTCTTATTCTCTGCTCTCTGTTTCCTGTTTTTTTTATTGTGCACAGCCCCTAAAATATTAAAATGTAAATATATTTGACTATTTTTTACAAATACATACTTTTGAAATTAGATTAGAGATGAGTTTTCAATTTAGCAGTTAGCAATACTCAAAGTTAATCGGCGGATAAAGTAATTGGGATTGATAAAATCTGGTCCTAAGCCTTGTATCCATGGTATAAGGTTTTTATTGCGCACAATGGCGAAAAAGTACTAAAACACCCAATCAGAAATGTGTCAAAATTTAGCGCTAAATTCAAACGCATGTTGGTAAAAATACATACATAACAAATGTAAAAACAAAATTAAAATTTGGAAAAATACAAAAGCTTTTTTAAATAAATAAAATAATGGAGTATAAAATAGAATGTTAATAAAATTAATAATAATAATCTTAATAAGTGTAATAATGTTAATAAGTATTTGTGCGTCCTTTTTTTCAAAGTTAACGATTTGTAAAATTTGAGAACCGTCTTATTGTATCTCTCGATACAATTTAAAAAAAAATTGTATAGATTCCTAAAGAATCGAGAAATAAAAAAATTGATTTTTTAAAAGGAAAAAGAATCGATTCTCTTGATCCAAGAATCGCCATCACTAGTGTGTGCAGGGGGCTTATTAAGGTGAAATCATACAGTGCGGAATAGGACTGCGGAATAGAGAATGCGCCATCGAAACAACCACTCAGCGCTATTCCTCATTTGATGCTGCGGAATCCTTTTCTACACTTTTTCATCACGCCAGTTTTGTGTGCTATGTTCACACGATGTGGAAAAATGATAATAAATGCGTTAAAGCAGTTTAAAAAATTGTTATGAAATTGTAAATATTAATTGTAAAACATTAAATATTGCAACAGTGATAATTGTGTTTACAATTTGAAAAATTATATTTTATTTTAATAAGCAAATTATTAACATTAAGTTAGTAGTTTTTAAATTATATTTATGCTGGATACATTTTTGATGCATCATGTGAATAGCACTTAAATTTTGTGTGATAGACAA
>NW_017305988.1:3067648-3093330 GCF_001594115.1 Trachymyrmex septentrionalis | reverse complement strand
GATACATTTTTGATGCATCATGTGAATAGCACTTAAATTTTGTGTGATGGACAAGTGAATAGCGCTGATTGGTTGCTTCAATGGGTGCATTCAGAAGCACGACCGCTCAGTGAGCACTTGCATCTGATTGGCATATTCCATTAGATCTAAAATATATACCTAATAGGTTTATCAAGTCAAACAAGAATTGAACGCTCAGTGAGTGATCGTGCTTTTGGATGCATCTAATGACGCATTCTGTATTCCACACTTCTATTCCGGATTTGGAACCGTGTGATTTTACCCTCAGTTCCCAGAAGCCATGAGTCGGTTGAACTCAACCAATTGTAGCCGGCAGGCGGCGACGCCGTTGCCGGGTCGTTATGACTCTCGTGGTACAGGAACTAAAGAGAAGGCCATTTTGTTTGAAAGTTCAACGTGGCGGCTGAAGCAGTTCGATAGACGAGTAACGGTGTATAATTCATGATGGTTCTCTGTAAGTATTGCGCGAAAATGTCTTTATGTGACTTTTAGTGTTCGTTCTTTATCTGCTTTTAACGGTAGTTAAAATTACGTTGTACAAAAAAAAGTTTGAAATTTTTACTTGAACACAATACGGTTGATTTTTCGAGTCGCGTATGGATGTGTATGTATGTCGGATCGTTTTTACAGTTAACGATTTATTTTGTACGAATACGTTTCAATGACATGTCTTGCAATGAATTATGTGCTTTTTGAATCGTTCAGAACAATTCCGACAATGATTATGTTTACTTGATGTCGTGTTTGATATGATAAAAATTGTTTCGAGTTTTTGGAAAATATATTAAAGAATATATTTTATTGGACACGCATGCACATACAGATTTATAAGTACAACTGAAGGAACATGTTTAGTGATGTATATTAGATAGATTAAAAATTAACAGAATCAAAATAGCTATCTATGTATTACATAGGTTTTACAATGAGTTTGTAGAATCTGTGGTCTTCAGATGTTGACTGCTAGTTAACTTTATTGAATTCAAAGTAATTATAACTTGCTGATTATCTTTTAGGGCTTCAGCACAAGAATGGCAGTAACTGCCCTATTCTGTAATTTTTAACAACGGTGCCGATATAGTGACTGTTCTGTTTCATACATGATACATTATTTATCCTTGTTTAACATTCGGTGAATAACAAGGATAAATAATGCATCATACATGAATACAGCATGTATTATTATACAAATATTTCACATGGCAAACTATGCAACGACACATCGACATATCGACAGTCGTTAAAAGTTACAGAATAGGGCCCTTAAGTCGTGAAATGTGAGTCGTAATCGTAGATCAACACTCAATGGCTACATTCAACAAAACATTTATTTTGCAACTGTTTGAAGTTTTCTTTGCGCTGATTAGATTATATTTTAAATCTAAAAGAATGATCCTATTTCGGACAATCATAAAATGATTGCACAACAAAGCTATGTTCAGAATTATTCAAATGCATCCAGATATTGTTTTATCCTTGTTCATGAATGTTAAACAAGGATAAAAGAACATCTGATGCACCCATATGATAATTTTGAACGCGCAGCCCTGTTGAGTCTGTTGAATACACTCAATGTTTTGGTCAATCTACAACTCTGTTTTATGTTCCAAAACTCACATCCAAGACTCACATCATCTTTATGCTTGGAACACTATCTTATGAAAAATATGTATACATGTTTTTAAACATTTATAAATTTTGTTTCTAAAAACATAACTATCTATTTTTTAGTTGCTATGCTACCATTGATATTGGTAGCATTATGTTCAAATTGTGCATTCTCAGAAGTCACACAATCAACAAATTCTTATTTGTCTATGGCTGACAGAGCACGTTTGAAAAATATCCTTGAACCAGGATTTCAATTAGACGATATACCATCGGTATATTATACTGTCAATGGATACAAATTACTGGGACAAACTATATCGAAAACTGATGTAAGCTTCTTTTCATCTTATGTATATGTATATTTTTATATATGTCGTGTGTGTGTGTGCGCGCGCGTGTGTGTAAAAGGGATGAATTTTAATGGTTGAATCAACATTTTACCATGGAGGATAAATATTTAATTATTTTACTTTCTCTTACATGGCGCGCGCGCGCGCGCGCGCACACACACACACACACACACACCCAGAGAGAGAGAGAGAGAGAGAGAGTTACAAAGTAAATCATGTTAAATAAGAATTTTTTTGCTTGACAATTATCGAAACATTTTCTGATAAAAAGACTTTCGAGCTTTCGAGAAAAATCAATGTCTTATTTAAAATGATACTATTCATCCTGTATATTGTTTAAGCTAGTATTTGTAGAGATCTGGCATTCACAAATTACCTTATGATGAAAAAGCTATACTGAAATTTCATGATTATTTGATTAGTCTTTCTGAATAAAAATTTCTTCATTATATATAACATAACACACATTTTGAATTCTTATATTAATAGCGATTGTGCTTGTTTAGACCATTTGCAAGTACTTAATAAAATCCAATGGAGAAAACATCACACCTGAAACGGCATTTTATCTTGTATCCACATGGAAAGCTATTGGAGGCTGCCAAGAGTTTTCCACAAGTACTATTACAAAGGTGATATATGCTAGTATTAGTAATCTAAATTATACGAATATCTGTAGCACTTATGTAGCATAATGATGTTTGGAATAATGATACTGCATGAAGAATGAAGATAATTATTCTTAAACAAAATATATAAACATTACTATTCCTAACACACTATATATAACATTTTATTTATACAGATATTGACAAATATTATACAGAAGGATACTTCTACACTCTCTGATTTGTATTATGCAGTGAGTGGTTTAACAGCTTTATCGCAAAAGATACCTACTGCCAGAATTGACAAATTAGTGAAATTAATTCAAGCAACTTTAAGGAAAGATGATAGTCTATGGAAGTAAGTTATCAACGGTTTATACAGGGTGTCCCATTTTAATTAAAATAGCCACTCTCTGGAAATCACGAAAATTTAGACAAAAATGTCTCGGATAAAATTTGTCAGGTTTTAAGGAGGATATAAGAGTACCATTGGTTTGACTCTGGTGTCAAGGTCAGATCAAGGTTACTTTGAATTTTTTTATAGTACCTCTATTTTTCATTGCATATCCTTATCTATTTCGAGAGCTCTTCAAAACTAACAAAATGTTTTTCCATTAGTACTTTTTGAGTCATAAAGCTTGAAATTTACAACACCGCTGGCATTAGTATTATCTTTTATTAGTATTATTAATAATTATAAGATATCCGACCGACGGCTAAAAAGTCTCTTGAATGTTATATTCAGAATCATAACCTAGATAACATTTATTAAGATTAATGCTTAGAGATTGTATCTCTTATTTTTCTTTTTACGTGAAAATGAATTTTTAATGCAAATTTTATTTTAAAAATTTAAAGTGATCTTGATCTGACTTTGGCGGCGCCACCCACAGTCAAACCAATTACATCTCCCCTTCGAACCTTACAACTTTTAACTATATTTTTTTCTAAAATCTCGTAACTTTCAGAAATTGGCTGTTTTAATTAAAATGGGACACCTTGTATAAAATAATACATATTAGTAATTCTGATAAAAATTAATAACAAATGTAATGATGTTTATGAAACTTTCGTTCTGCTGAATATGAATCATGAAGACAATAATTATCATACTGAACGGAACATCTTAAAAATTACTTTGCTACATATTTTTAATATGGACAATGTAAAGTACTTTTCTGTTATTAGCTTGGGATACGTGTTCCACATTGCTGCAGACATAGGTACCCCAGCGGCATTTGCTTTTGATCGTATTGAAGATGCTGTAGTACAAGCAGATGAAGTCGATGGCCAATACTTGCAGTTTGAAGGCGGCCTTTCTATAACAAGTATATATTTAGTTTCTATTATTTGTATAATTCCAAGTTGATTTTTTGTGTAATACTAAAGTTATTTAATTTAAAAATAAATTTTTATAGGCTTCCTTGTTAATGGTATTCTTAAATTATCAACTTCGTTGAAGAAAAAACCGCCATTAAACTTCCAACAGATTGTCAAACTGGGCAATTATCTTCTCTCGCGGCGTTCCGTGCAAACGATAAAGGGTGTTACAAATTTACTTTCTGCTTTAACTACTTTGGCAGTCGATAGTTCTGAAAAACCAATTTGCATAACCCTAGCCGATGGAGGAATTATTATATTTAATAAGCAACCGTTAGTTACTGTTAAAGTTTGCGATATTCTTGGTCAAGCATTGCCAACCGTGCCTAAAGTCGTTGCAAATTCCGCAACACGAGTAGGAGACGATGTTGTTGTTCTCAGCAATGAGAATTTGCAGCCATCTACAATAGATAAGTGAGTGTTATCTATTAAATATGATATAAAGATAGAGAGGGAGGGAGGGGGGGAGAGAGAGAGAGAGAGAGCCTCCCCCAATACTTTACTGAATCAGCTTTGCCATGCTGATATCAGCTATACCTTGGGGCATAGCAATAGTTGTTGAATAATCCCTTCAACCTTTTTTAAAATATAATTAAGGTTAAGAAATTCAACACATATTTTTGTTAATTTTATTACACTGTGTGTCTCAAGCTTTTCCATGCAGATTTTAACATGTGCTAAAACGTGCAAAAAAGGGAAGCAACCGCCGATAACCTTGACCTTCATACGTTGTAAAGGTCCTTGAGTGATCTCCAATAGATTTTAGGTGACGGTCGTTAAATTGTTATTAACAAAAAAAGTTTAAGAAATAACGTCTTATTTCTGCTTTATATAATATTAAAAACTATATTCTCTCTTGTACGTAATTGTTTTCCACGCGAAACGAGTTCCTCTACTCCTGCTAAGGGGCGTCTGATTTTCCACGTGAAGCGAGTTCCATCCTACTCCCCTCCTTGCCAATGGGCGCACAATTTTCCACGCGAAGCGAGTTCCATTCGTCAGTCCATATACCTCGTAGTCGTATGCCTCTTAGCAGGGCTGGAGGAGATAGAATTCCCTTTGCGTGGAAAGTCTGATGCTTCTAACAGATCGAGTGCAGAGAAGTTCTTAATATCGTATAAAGCAGAAATAAAACGTTATTTCTTAAACTGTTTTTATTAATAACTTTTTAACGAATAATGACCATCATCTAAAACCTATTGGAGGGTCATGACAACATATGTCAAGGTCATCGGCGGTTTCATTATTTTTTTGCAGTTTTACCAACAAAAGAAAATGTATAAGAAATAGTTTTACCCTTAAGTTTTACCTAAGTTTACATTTCAAAATTTTGTCCGCCCATCTTGATATTGAAGTAATTTTGAATTTATCATTTTTTTGCGAGGATAAATGTTTTTATATGAAGGTTTCATAGAAAGATTGTAATACTTTTTTTTAATTAATTTTGAAACTTACAAATGTTACCACTTACCTTTAACCTTTTAATGTCAATATTATTTTAAATCTTGTTAACTATTTAAACCTAATTTTAATGAAATTTAAGGTGGAATTCGTAATCCATTCTTATTTCAAGACTATCTTAATTAATGTCTTAAGACGCTAATACGGCCCTCTGATTGGTTTGTGACTTCTTAAGACTGTACTTCAGATTGTCTTGAATATAAGATATCTAATTATGAATACCGCCCTGATATATGACATTTCAAGATTATATTTAAGAAAGAATTGACTATGTGTATCAGCTTTAAATATATAATCAGTTGTACATTCTTAGACTATATAAATGAAAGGAGAATTGCCTATACCGCCTATCTATCTAAAATCAAACATCTGTGCGAAAGAGAAAGATAAAATGTCAAAGTTCCAAATGTTTACAATATACGTAGACAATTATCTATATGAGAATTGATTTCTTAGACTCTCACACGTTGACAACGAAGTGAAACGAAGTGAACAATGAAGTAGAACTGGGAAAAGGAGACGAGCACATGCGCATTATAGTCAATTAGGATTCTATAGTTTTCTCACTCGCACGCACACATAGATATTGGCTCAGAGATTCAGCATTCAATTCCTCTTTGATTTATATACGTTCTAAGTAGATTTGACTAATTAAGATTAGTATTAAACCGTAATCAGATTGGAGATTAAAATTGAGGTTTAATTGGAATTTAATCAATCAAAAAAAAAATAAAACCAATTCCAAATTTAGTAAACTTCTGTTTTGATTGATTAAATTCCAATCTAATCTAAATGTCTAGTCTGATTGCGGCTTTAACGAAAGAGTTTTATTAGGGCTAATCTTAATTAGGTAAATCATACACAAGCTAATAATAATTTGATGAATTTTGATTTTGCTGCAATATAAAATTTCAATATAATGCGTTTACATACAGGACTCTGTTCACAATGAACCTGATGAATGTAAAGCCTGATCGTGGTTTTTACAAGATATTAATAACCGCGGCTTCGGTCAAGAATACGATTACAGTCAAGGTCTTATCTGAAGCAATATTGGACTACTTAGAGATTGGTACTGGTGATGCCGATCAGACAACTCAACCAAAACTTACGAGGTGTTCACATAATTTATGATATTTTATATACTAAATTATATATTTTTTAACAAAAGATATTCTATATTTATATTTATTTATATCTCTTTGATTTTCAGAATAAACACAGAATCTTCCTCAGGCAAGCTTGAACATAAAATAGAAGCTGATTCTCAGCAAAAATTAGTCATGCGATTTTTGTTGCGTGATTCTGCCAATAAGAAACCGATGCGTGTGCATCAAGCCTTCGTGCGTCTTACATCCGTTTCCACGTCTACTAGTAATAAGGGAGGCCATGAAATCTTTTTCGTCGCTGAACCTGATGCTACTCACATTTATAAATTTGATATGGTAATTTTTTATACTATACATTATTTCTTAAATTAAACACATTTAGAGACTCAACTAACTGACTTAAGTATAGGATCGTCTACTCTACAATAGGAATAATATGGTGTAGTAAGGTGTTATATTATAATTTACTCGATGCTACAAGTACTAAAACAAACATTTTTTGATTGTTAAAATTTTTTTTAATTAGCAAAATTCTTTCGATTGATCAATCAAACGCTTCGAAGCATTTGTAGCACCAAGTGGACCACACTCTAAGTTGTAAGCCGCAAGAAATCGATCAATCAGTCGAATGTGAGGAAAATAATCGACTATGATTAATTTCTTACAGCTTACAATATTGGTGCTTTCCAATTGCAATATCCCTAGACATTTTTGTGCACACGGCGACACAAGTTGCATTCTAAGTTGTCCATTATCATCGATACAATACTACATAACTATACTCAGCCGAGGGCTGTGTAAGTTTGTGTTTTCTAGTGACAATTACATATTGTTACTAATCGCAGCGGTTATGAATGAGGAGTTGAGTGGTCGACACTTTTAATTTTTTTTATTCAATACAGACGGAGAAAACTACATTTAATCTAACTCTATCTAAAACGGATTTCAATTGTGCACAGCGTACATATTCTGTTCCAATTGAATCGTGCACAATGCTACACTTCGTGCATTCCTGTATATGTTTATGTTAAGCAATTGGAAAGTACCCATAACTTCCATTATAAATGACCTTATATAAGAATCTGAATGTGCTTTCGGGGTGTATTCGTTTTTCACGCTCATGCTCTTTAAGGTTGTTGTTTGGCGCTCATTTTTAGCGTCACATAAAAGGTCACGTGATAAAAATTAAATATTAATTTTGATAATTTATTTTGACGCTAAAAATAAGCGCCATAACATCAACAGGCATCTTAAAACGCTTGTAAACATAGCTCATATCGTTTGTTTTGCTGGTTATAAGCACTCAAAATGACTGTATTCAGCAGAGAAGGCAGCTTTGTAACTTAAAAATTTTTTAATATCATTGGTTTGTACATTTAGATCCAGTGAGCAATTAAGGGCGATTATGTATTAAATTTTATAATAGTTGCAAAACTGCTCTCTCTCTGCTGAATGCAGCTATTCTAAGTACTTGTAACCACTAAAACAAACGATATGAGCCATGTTTACAAACGCTTAAAGGTGCCTTTTCAGGCTGCCCCTAGGCGCTCATTTTTAGTGTCAAAATAGGTGATCCAAAAATTCATATTCAATTTTTGTAACAAATTTTGTTAAAATGTAAAAAAAGCACTTATGATGTCATCGTAATATCATAGTTACTCCTTTTTCGAATAATGGCTGAATCGATCAAGTTTTACGTACACTCAATCGATAGCTTCCACTTGGTTTGCATAATAAAAAAAATGTTCATATTTTTTCTCTACATGCCCTACGAGCGTAGATATTGCAACGCTAAGTCTCGATGTGAAACTTTCAAAATACGTCATTATTATCATAATTATTATGTTTATGTTCATTGTCCAGCCGTATGTACTGTTAGCACAAGAGATGTTAGCAGTGCATAATCAGCGAGCGCTGCGATGGCGCAAGAGTGCGCTAGTTTTATTTATAGTAGAAGAATACAAAGGTATTCCATTCCCCGGATGCGCAGTCGTCTAAAACATGGCAATTGCTCTTTAACCAATCAAAACATTATCGCAAATTGTAGAAAGGAATATGATTGCTACACTGAAAGAAAAGAGTGGCTGAATATATAGCAGACATAGCATTTTTAATTGGCTGCAGCAACCATATTTTACCATCTAAATTATTGCAGCAGTTAATCTTCTGAATCACTTAAAACATATATGGGTAAATGCAAGGAGAATCGCTTATACCGCTCATATATCGAGCTTAAAGCCAACATCTGTGTGAGAGAGAAAGCTAGAGTTCCAAATATTCGCAATGTGTATGCGCAAATCGTTGTCTGTGTGAACTGTTCAGTGTTCATCACATATCGACAATAAAGTAGAACGAAAAAAAACGGACTGAATAGAGTGCGGGAAACAGTATCGAGATGATAAATATTATAATAAAAAATATGATTCAATTAACGTTTTGTAGTGCAATATTAGACGTGTTCCGATATACACTGCCAGTACTGAAAATCTACAGTATACGTAATGTAAATTATAGATTTTCAGTGCTGACAGTGCATCGGAACACGGTCATTCGCATTTGATCCGATTTGGAATTAATGTCATAAATAAATTAAAGCATAACTGACAGTAATTTTATAACGATGCAAATAAAGATTTTATTCATTTTATTTTAATCATGATATTGCAGAAGATATAAGGTGGATATGGCAGTCATGATATCTGGAGACACGATGATGTTTCGGAGTTAAGACAAGCGCCGCAGCATCGTGGCGCGAGACACTGCTGTGCTCCTTTACACGATACATATAACATAAGATATGACATAAAATGTATATACTTGAGACACGCGACCGTGTCTTCCCCAGTAAAATGAATTGAAATGGATTCAGATTTTCAAAAATACACATTTGCGAACGTTAAAATAAATTCTTTTCAATCCGAATGCATTTTTATATATTTATACGATTTAGATGAAGTACATTTCTATACCTTTTAATCTAAAAGTAAAATCAGCTTTTCTGTGCCCCGTGAATATTTTTCAATTCAAAATTCTGAATAGGAAATGCAATGTTTTAATTCGATTGAATCCAATTGAATAAAAAAACAATTTTTGTTATTTAAAATACTCATTCAGATACATAAAATTTCAATCCATTAATATATTCTCTTTACTGAGTCTGATAGTTAGTGTACATGTCACTAGTTTACATATGTATTTCCGCATAAATTAAATTTTTTTTGTATAACAGAAAATATATTCTTCCAACACGTTATAATTTTGCGAATATTTTTAGCCGGTTGGAACAGCAGCTGTAAATTTCGGTCACCAAAGTGGAGAATATAACATGGAGTTAATTATTGGTGATGCTGTGATCAGCAATCCGTTCCAGTTTAATATTGGCACAGTAACTCTTAAATTTCCCGAGCCGACTTCAATGGAAGGGACTGATAAGAACATCTCTTATAAGCAAAAACCGAATGTATATACAACCAAACCAGAAATAAAGGTATTTTTTTCCCTTGATTTATACGTATATGTGTCTGATATATGCCAATGCTCGTTAATGACATAAAATCATTTATAATTTTGTCACTTCCAAAACATTGGCAAAGAATTACGTCAAAGTTAGTATAACATTCGCAAAAGTAGCATTTGCGCAATAGTTTTTCTTTGACGAACATTTGAGAAATTAAAGCTGTTATCAAAATGTTTTTCTGAACTGTTATTACTTTCAAATTTTAGCATATGTTCCGTGAGCCTGAACGTAGACCTCCGGCATTTGTGTCAAATTTATTCACAGGATTATGCTTGGCACCAGTTTTACTGTTGTTGATTTTATGGGCTAGACTTGGTGTCAATATCTCGAACTTCCCCTTGTCTCTCAGCGCGATTACATTCCATCTTGGATTAGGAGGTAAATGTCATTTCATTGATAAAGGGCATTTAATGTATAATTAGATTTCCATGGATATTTTTTTACATTTAATAATATAAACTTCCCTCACTTATCACAAACTTCGAACTTATTCAAAAATTTCCCTTTTATATTTTCCGAATGCTCCTGTCCTCCTGTTCGCTTTTATCTTCCTTGATTTCTGTACTTATCTCTTTCTCTCTCTTCATCTTCTTAGTCCTTTTCTCCAGTCGTCTAAAAGAAGGTATTAAAAAAAATATCGATTTTCGTTTCCCAATGTACTTCTGAATAGACTGAAAAATCATTGTTTGAGTTCTTAGAAAGCAGGAAACAACAGGAAATAACTTCCTCTTCACATCAGGGAAGTGGAAACATTACTAGAATTGTTTAAATATAGTAAAAAATAACAATGACAATACTGATAATATCATTGATCATGTATGATTATTTTTGATGAATTGACGTAGAATACTGATAGTGATCTGGATCCTTATTTTTGAGCATTGAATAAGTATAAGTACTAAATTAAATAAGAATAATACTGACAGTATGTATCAATATTTTCGGTATTTTTACGACCTTACATGATCAGTATATCATTATTGACAATATATTTTACTTCAGTTTTACGTACAATATTTATTGCACTATGACATGGATCCTAATAAAATGATTCAGATGTTGGAGAATCAAAACCTGGACCACCGTCAGTATTCTTTGTTAATTCATCAATATTAACCACACAATCAATAATATTGTCAGTATTTGTTAATACTGACAGTATTATTAACCGTGTAGCTTTAACCTTTAGACTGCCGGCATTTTTTCATTAAAATAGGCATTCTTTTTTCTAAAAAATTTTACTATATAAGTAACATACATATAACGAAAAATTTTGAGATTTGTGCAGAGCTAAAAAAAAGTGGCTTTCCTGGCAGAGAACATACGATCAAATATAAAAAAATATTTATTTTCTCAAAAATACTATATTTTGGGGGTTTTTAGTAACCGCTAATTCCAATTTTGAGCATAGATTTATAAAATTTCGAAGCGCAATATTGACAACATAAATGAATATAACGTATAGACTTAGAACTTTTCTTTAGCATTCAAAGCTACGACATGAACGTAGAACATTTGTGGCTTCTTTTTTATATTTTTATATTTTTTATATATTTTTCAATATACAATATATTTTTTATACATTTTATAATTTTTATTTTTTAATACATGCACGCATATATGTTTAATTCATTTAATATTTAAAATGCCACTAAGAATAGTGGTATTTTAACCCTTTTAAACTTAGGAGATGGACCCAAACACAAAAGTGGCTTTTCCGGCAGTCTAAAGGTTAAAATCTTGGACACAATGCGAGGGAATAGCGATAGCGATAGAATATCACGATTTCAATCTATCAGAAACTACGCATTCCGATGTATATCTGATTTCTAATAGGTTGGAATTGTGTTCTCTTGCTATCACTATTCCCTCGCATTATATCAGGGACTTTATCTTTATAATCCGCTTTATTGACTATCTTTGCTTCCAATTTCTCGTTGTTGCCTCAATCTATTCTCACAAATCTCTATTTCTCTAACTTCTCCAAATGCCTCCTATTCTCTAATAATCTTCGCATGAGCTACGCACTCATCCATTCTTGCGTTACTTAACAACTAAAGCCCTTTTATTAGCTAATAAATTTAATTTAAAAATAGTAATGATATAAAAAATATGCCCTATATATTGCTTGGCAGATGATGTTATATAGTCTATCTGTTTTCATTGGGCGCACAGTATGCCGTGATGTTTTTCTCGAATGTGATTATGTTCTTCACATTTGTAATCAATTCACTACAGAAATTATTTATATCTACCACATTGCACCACAATGCAGTATAAATAACTATAATTGTTTTATTTTCAGGCATCTTCGTACTCTTCGGTATTTTCTGGTTAAAGCTTAATATGTTCGTCACGCTACAATATCTTCTTGGTTTTGGTATTGTTACATTCCTCACTGGTAATAAGATGCTATCTCAAATAGCACACAGGCACAAATCATTACGTTAATTTATACTCTATTGTGAAAATTCTGTCGCAGTTGCAGTTTAAAGTGCATAATAAATACAAGACTATCGATAAGTTTAGAATGGCCAATCGACTTGTTAACATGACAAAATCATTGTATTGCACTGTTTTTTCACTTATCAAATGTATAAATTATGTAACATGTATATTGTTTATTTTGTTTATTACATGCTTCACTTTACAATGATTTAGATTAAACAAAGTTTATATTTTATATCAGCGTTAATGATTAGAGATAGTATTGAAAAAATGAAATTATAATTCCACATCTAGGCTTGAACTATAAAATTTGATATTAGCATTAAATTATTTTTATTGATATAGTGTTACATTTTATACAAACTAGTAATGAAACTTCATCGTGTATAATATCGATAAAAATAAGTAAACTAAAAAATGCTAAAATCTTGCGTTTGTATCTAGAATAAATGTTTTTTTCTAGTCATGTAAATAAAAAGTACCAGCATGATTGTTGATTATTCAACATATAATGTAAAATAGGTTACGAATCATTACCTATATTAAAACAAACTGTGGCATGATTCATTTGTTATTGAGGCAATAGTTAGTAAATTATTTATATCTTTTTTTATTCTTTTCACTTACTCTTTCTGCATAATGTAAAAACTGATACGTTCGCGTAAGTATCTCGTCTCAGCCTTCAATTTATCCCTCTTCGATCGCAATTGCATGATAGTCATTTGCACAACACCAAATTTCCGCCAAAAATTTTCCATATCTTGAAAATCTATAATCTGTTGTAAATGCCTTATGAAAAAAGGCTTTCTTTTAAAAATTCAAGAACTCTATTACATATTCGTGTATATACCTGACGGGACACATTCCAGTCTGATAGGGCAACGATTTGATACGACGAGAGCATTTGTGAGCTTTCCGTATGATTAACAAACAGAATTATTTTCTCATTTTGTATTTCATATTTACGACAGATTTGCATTAGCGTTAGCAATCGTTTGCCTTTAATTACAAGAGATTCTAAATGTTTTATCATCTTATTATATTTGATCGACAATATCTTCAATTGATTTTTATCTTTCGTCTCTTCTAAAATTATTTTACATATCTCAATATGAAATTGTCAAAAATTATATTTATTGATTATTATTGTCAAAAACGATAAGAAATTGTCAAAAATTGTATTTATTGATTATTATTGTCAAAAATTATTATAATATTTCGATTTAATAGTTTGAATAGAATATCAAATAAGATGTAACGGTATAATATTATTGTATAACAATTTCTTCCGTGCAACTAAAATTACGAAATATAAATTTTATAAATATCCAGTTAAAATCAAACAAGGTTTAACAAAAAAGTAATACGCACACCTGAGAGAAGACGATTTTTTAAAATACAGGAAGTTTTCTGGAAGAAGTCGTGTTCCATCAGAATTTTAGAAATTTTTTTCTTGGCCATAGAATCATATGTCGTTATTTTATCTTGAAACTTTCGTATATCCTCGAAAAGACTCGCTGTATGTAATAACTGTTGTGCTATTACTTGCTGGTCTTTCTCGTCCTTATTTTTAAGCATCTCGTAAGATTTTCTGCTAAGCTTTGTTTCTAGAGTGATGTAATATTAATCAATATTAATTTATCTAATTTACATTACATAGAGGTGCAGTTGTATATTTGCAGTGTGAATTCCATTTCAAAAGAAAGTTATAAAAATTCATTTATTTGATTAAAATTATATTTTCTAATGGAGAACTAAATTTTATTTAAATTTGTTTCCCAACAAAATAGTATCAATAAAATGTATATAATTTATAAGTAATTTTATTTAATATTTTAATTTAAAATATTTAGTATAAAGATAAACACATACACACACACACACACACACAAACACACACATCAACATTAAAGATTCATTATATAAAGACAAAATATATTAATGCTCCTAAGTAATCGTCGTGAACATATAGATAGAGATATGTGATTTTCAAAATTGTGCACTGTGATTGTGATCTTCCTCAAAAGTAAGGATATATCGGGTATCTGGGAAATATTCGCTATCCGGCTTTATCCGACTAAATAGCTGGATATCATTAGTATCTGGCAACATATGTTCGGCCGAAATTTTATATTGAAAGTTCGCGTTCATTAATGCAGAATTCTTTCTTTTTAATTAAAATTCTTGCTTATTCATCTTTCCTTTTTTTCTTTTCACGTTGAAGAGATAAAGAAAATATTATTGCTATCCATACAGCACAGAATTTGTAGCACTATCGCTGCAAAATCTGCAATATTGCTGCAACATGCAATGTTACAGCAATGTTGTTGCAATTTTGTGCTGTAGTATTTTTGTCTTTCATTTCTTTTTATCCCTTTTTTTTTTAGAATAGAATGGAAAAATTATACTGTATGCCTGAAAAATATCCGATATCTGACCGAATATCATTCTTTTCGGATATCTGATATCTGGTATCCGGTATGACATTTACATAGGTGGCAAATGTAAAGGAAACGCAAAATATAGCAGATCTACCACGGTTTTACAATTGATGACACATCATTGAAATCTCAAAAAATTTTTTGCTTTTTCCCTAATATGTTATCGCCTAATGTTTATCTCTAGTGATATTTTACATTTAAAAAACCGATCAAAAAAGTAGGTGCCATATTACTTCCGTGTGGCGAATGAGGGGCACTACATTAAGCTGCTAAGTTATAAATTTTTTTTTAGCAAAAAAATAATTTGTTGTCAGTTAAGTTTTTTGTGTATACTATTTTCACTACAAAACATGCAAAAATCCACATGTTATATCGTTTAGACTTTAGACTAGATAGATTTTTATTGAATTTTTCTCTTTTATTTTTATTTGTAAAAAACATACGACTTTACTTTGTATGAGTTTTTCGCGGTTACATAAAATATTCTTTTCTTTTCGTTAGAAGACCATATAAGTAATTTTTAATACTTCTGTTAGAGCATACAATAACAATTAAAGAATTAAATATTTTGCTTGTACTAATTATATATCGCGCGTCCTTCTTTGAGAAGAAGGACCCAAAAAGAATGTCTTAAAAAGAAATAACTAAAGCTTATATGATAACACAAAACGTAACATTTTTCTTCTTCAAAATGAAGTATGAGGAGACATTAAGATCTGTAAAAATGGAATTAATGGATTTATAGAAACCCCTTCCCTCAAGAAACAATCCACAATACGCCCATAATGTACGCGTTGAGTAAGACAGAACAACAATGTAAGAAATAAATTGAAGATGTTCACTATTATCGACTTTTTTAATTTGGAATTTAAAAAATCTGTACTATCAACATCGATCAAGTTCGTCCGTCACTCCAATATCTCCTAAAGGCTCCTGAATAGTCTGCAGTCATACTGAATCATACTGAATCGTAACATTATGAGCAAATAATTACATTAATTTTGTTACATGTCATTTGTAAATAAAGACAATTTGGGTATAAAACGAAATAATGAAATCGCTTTAAAATACCCTCTAATAGTCTGTAAATAGTGTGAAAAGCACATGAAATAGTCATAAATGGTCATAAAAGGCACATGAATCATAAATGTTCCCTTACTATTTTGATAATCCCATAGAATTCGTCGAAGATTTTCCCAGGATTTTTGTAACTGATTTTCAAGTTGTGTCACAGATATTCTGCGTATATCTTTACTGTCTTCCACGAATGCATCAATTTTACCTTTCAAGATACAATTTTAATATCAACCAAAAATTAATTAATTGTATTAAAAATTTACGTTATTTATTGTATATTTTAATAACAATAAATAAAATAAAAATAATTATTTTAAGAAATAACTATTTTAGGAACTCTTTTAATTTATAGAATACGACATAGATTCACGAGATACTTAAGCATATATGCTAAGGATGGCTCAAAACGGAGCCGAAACGTCCAGAAGTTGTTAAATTTTATTTATATATATATTTTTATCATTGGTTATATTTGCGCAAATTAGTATTAGCGCTAACTCCTAATGCCTCATGAATCTATGTCTTATTTTATATATTTTATTTTATAAAAATATTAAAATGCTATAATTTTTATTCGTATCCATTTTCAGTAAATAAATTTATACCTATTGTTGGTAAATATGTAGATTAGGGGAGACCTCTCCCCAATGACCTTAACATTGACATATGTCAGTAGTTGTCAAGGTCCCCGAGTGATCTTGGAAAAGTTTTAACCATCGAACATTACTCGTTAAAAAGTTATAAACAAAAAAAGATTTAAGAAATAATGTTTCATTTCTGCTATATAAAACCAAAACTTTCAGCTTTAAAAACGACTTCCCACGCGGAGCGACTTTCAACTCACTTCCCCTCTGCCAAGAGAGGGAGCGTGAGAAAAGTCCTGTGCATATGTTTGGTCGTTATTGAAAATAGGACACCCTGTATATGTATATAATATAGAATTGCAAGCAAGCGAAATTCTGATAAAATTATACAAAGTTAATAACGATATACTTAAGGCAACGCTTTTAATATTGTTCGATAATTCTTCTAAATGTTTGTGAACACCGTCACTGATTGATTGTAATAAGACTTCGTTTTGCTGATGATAAATTTTGCCAACTCCTATGTCCGTTTGAATAAGTATTTCGTCTAAGGTCCTTCGATAACTTCTTTCTTTGCTCTGTATTTTTTCTCTATAGGATACCAAAAATCGATCTATAATATCAATAAATGATTTTGTAGTTCTTTGATATTGTTCTTCGGCTTCGGTCAATTCGTCCATTAAAAAGCTTATTCTAGAAAAGATCAAATAGTCATAAAAATATTTTTATAAGATGTATAAATTTATTCTATGGACAAATTTCCAAATTCTCATCAAGAAATGAGATATTAAAATTCAAATTTTATTTTTTTAAGACTTTATATATCATACTAATTAGGCTTAATCTATTAATGTTATTCAACTATTTTTGTTTCCGAAAATAGTACACAAATAAATTATATAAAATCTTAGTAACTATTTTCGAATAGGAGCAATAGACATAGTAAAATAATCTATACTATAGGAAAATCTGTTTAAGAATGAAATATTCTTTAATTGTTATTCAAATCTTATTCGATGAAGATGAAACTCTCTGAATGCACTAAATAAACTTTCTTAGTTGGCCAATTGATCGTAACACATATGACAACCTGTAGTCTTTAATATCGAGAGCTCGATCAAAATTGTGCCATGCAATCTTCACATCTTCGACGATTTGCGGCATTTTGATCCTCGTCATCATCTCTCGCCATAATGTCCGGTAACGTTTTGTATTTAAAGTACCGAGTTCGATTTCTTGCATTAATTGCTTTTTCCATATTTGAGCGCGTTGCTCAGCTTCTCTTAGGATCTTAGACCTCTGTCGTAAATCCTCCAATTTAACTATCTCCTCCTCTTTTTCCTCATCTAAAGTAGATGTCTGTGTAAAAACATATATTATATAAAAAGTATTTTAGTATAACAAAGATTTTTTTTATAATGAAATAAATATTTAAATCACTGTACATGTTAAATGTGACGAAATGTTTTCTCAATAATTATTTAAATTCTATCTAGTTGCAATAGTTTTTCGCGACAATTGATCAAATGACTGATAAAAATTTTATATAAGTCCCTTTTAATAATTTTTTTACAAACAAAATTACGTACAGCTTTTTCACAAAATCTGCATTTCTAAGCAATTTTTTACACTCATACACGCGCACGCACGCACACACGTACACGCATGCGCATTTCGTAAATTAAATTGCCTAAGTATACAAAGTAATGTATAAATTAAACGTACATAAAATAAATACATAAAAGAACAGTCTTATAAAATTATAAATTTACTTCTTTCTCTAGATGGCTCTATAACAAAAAATTTGTGTTTTATAAACGGTTTTATTAACGGTATTGTATAGTGTTTTTTTAGTTTAAGGAAATATAAAAATTAATGTAAATAAAATTAAAGAATAATTTGAGTCTCTTAATAATTAAAATCGAATTATTACTAAAAAAAGGCCTATATAAGTGACACAGCAATTATTGTAGCAGATATAGTATTAATATTTAATTTCTATAATTTCGTGATAACGTTTATCATACATATGTTGAATCTACATTTTGAACGTTTCGACTTATTTTAAGTCATCTTCAATGATTAATCGATTGAGAAAAAGCAATATGTACATTCTTAGGCCCAGTTTCACAACTCACGGTTAATTCTTAACTGAGGTTCAATTTATTTTACAATTCTAGAATTGGAAAGAGATAATATGAATAAATTGAACCTTCGTTAATGAGCTGCGCACAATGAAAAGAATAGGAAACAGCGAAAAGGGAATAAAAATTTCAACCTATCAGAAACTGTGTGTTCCACGATATACGATTTCTGATAGGTTAACATTTTTATTCTCTATTTCTTGTTCCTTATTCCTTTCATTAATTATGCGCAGCTTCTAAGAATTCACCATGAGTTGTGAAACTGGACCTCAGTAAACATATCGAATTCGAAACTTCTAAATTGAGAATGTCTATTTAATCGTGTGTGTTGTATAAGCTAGATCTACTACTTCTGCAAAGAGTGATTCGAATCTTCATGCCTTTCTCATGAATCACAAACTTCATCATGTTAACAGCGGTGTCCGTTAGACTTGTATCTTCGTCAAGATTTACAATGCAAATGATTTTTATTGTAATTTTAATTGCAAATAATTTTTATTGTAATTTTAATTGCATTTATATTTGTATTGTAAATCTTGACGAAGATACAAGTCTAACAGTTACGCTGTTAATATGATATAATTTTTGAATTTAATCCATAGAGAAGGGCACTTTTTGCAAAAGTGGTAAATTTTATCCGTCACACGATTAAGATAAATATTCTAAATCTAGAAGTGTAAAATTTATTACGTTTACTGAGAGTACATATCATCATATTTCTCAATCAATTAATTGTTAAAGATGGTTTAAAGCCATATCCTAACAAACGAGAATGGATTAAAATGAATTGCAATGGATTCAGATTTTCAGAAATATTAATTCACGAATGTTGTAAAATGAATACTTCCCAATCCTGAATGCATTTTTATTTATTTATAGGAATTGCTCGGAGCATATCTCTATGCCTTTCAATCTAAAAATAATTAGTTTTTTCTGTGCATTGTGAATATTGTTCAATTCAAAATTTGGAATAGGAAATGCAGTTTTTCAATCCAATTGCATCCAATTGAATCTAATTGAATCCAATTAAATCTAAAAAAAAAGTATTCGCTATTTAAAATATGTGCATTCGGATAGAAAAAAATTTCAATCCATTTTAATCCATTCTCGTTTGCTGGAATTCAACATATATATGATATATATAATATATAAAAAATGTATCAAAACTGTATAAACCAAAAACATTAAAATGTCATTAAAATACATTACAATAACTACGATGTCACTCTTATTGGCCTTTTTTAGCACTAATTTAATTGTAAAAATTGATATGATATATAAAAATATTATAATAAACTACTCACCACTGGATGCATTTTTTAAATCATGTTAATGATTGGACAAAGTTGCATCGATGTAAAATATTTTAGGCTAAATTTCTCTATGCGAGACTCATGTGTTTTTTATGATTTTCTTATTTTGGCTGTATTCCAAAATTCACTGCCAGCACTGAAAATCTATGGTTTACGACGTTTACGTTAGAGTGCCGTCCCATGTATTGTGCATTCGGCATACATCATACATACATACATCATACATACATACATACATACATATGTATGTACGGAATCAGAACGATGGAACGGATTTCTTAAGTGTGTTTTCTACACAATGCAAAGGAATAACAATAGCGATAGAAATAACACGTGTGATTTCAACCTATCAGAAACTGTATATTCCAGTATATCTGATTTCTGACAGGATGATTGAAATAGTGTTATTTCTATCACTATCGCTATTTCTTCGCATTATGTCTGGGGCTTTACTAGAAAATTGGGTTCACTACAATTCCGTTCCGTAAGGGTGAAATCACACGTGCGGAATAGAGAATGCGTCATAGAAGCAACTAATCAGCGCTATTCGGAATAACGCAGAATAACGCTGATTGGTTGCTTTTATGACGCCTTCTCTATTCCTGCGTTTTCTGCACCATGATTTCACCCTAAGTTCACAATCAATTCGGCGCGCAGTTCAAACGACTAACGCATAAGTTCACATGGAAATATTTAAATTACGAGCTATCACCGTTATAGACTTTATTTCTTACTTGTGAACTTAAAGCAATCTCATCATTTTATTTTATCCAATTGTTTTTATTTACAAATAGCACATAAAAAAAATTAACGTATCATTTCTCGCTGACGTTACGATTCAATATGGCTGTAATGATTACTCTTAGCGTTTTTCATTGGCAGAATTAGTGCGCATTCAGTGCACTTTAAAGCCATTGTATGTGCATACAAAAATCGACGTAAAAATATACGTTTAATAAAAATATAGAAATGAATTAAATCGCAAAATATTTGATACATTTTATTGTACCATTTGATAAAATACACATTGGACATTTTATCAATTGAGATATCTCATTTTTACATTTAGATTATAATAGTGTACAACAGCTTTAATGTGCACTGAGTGCGTATTGGTTCTGCCAATAAAAAACGCTATTCAGACTGCTTAAATACTGAACAATATCGTAACCAAATAGTATATATGTAGATAAATAAAATTATTATAATAATTATATAATTTTAAATGCTTATTTAAATTATTAAGAAAAAGAAAGTTGTAAAGCGTTATCTCGATATAGACACGATGGATACAGCTTGCGCATTCCCTGACCTTAGCGTCTATGCTTCGTTAAAATGCATTATTGAACTGCATCTCTCTTCAACTCGATACTTGAGTGAGTGAGGAAGAAAGAGAGGACGGGGATGCGCAGATCCTAGGACTGCTACTTGACTCTTTCTAAACCGATAGTGACAACTAGATAGAAAAAAAATGCACAGTCTATACTTAACCGTGTTCGGGGAGCGCGCTATCGACATTATTATGCCATTCGCATCTATCAATCATTCATTAGATATAAAATGAAAAGAGAATGATATAATAACGCTAGCAACGCTCCCCGAACGCAGCCGACGTTCTTTCTTCTTCTTTAAACAAATTCAAATTATATTTAAATTATACCCAAATTATATTATAAATAAATTCAAGTTATACATTCCTTTCCAAGTCTCTGTATGTAGTATGTACATAAACGCACGTTGCAACCTCGTGCTCTGCTATATTTAATGAGAGGGCAGAAAAAACTGGTAAAAACACAGACAAGGATATAAGAGCGTGAATTACATTTTCTTCTCTAAAGTATAACGAAGAAAATTCGCAAAAATGAACAGGAATAAAATATACTTATTTCGATATCGTCCTATCAATATGAAAATTTCTTACAACTATACTTCCCTAAATTTCTTTTAAATATATCAAGATTTTGAAGTAAATTGCCTTTGCAACGCAGAAAATTTCACAATATAAATGTAAATGTTACATCAATGTTTATCATATCAATAAATGCATAATTTTTAAAAGTCGCTAAAAAGTGAATTAACTGCATTAAGATCACGATATGTTACATCGGATTTTAACGATGTTCATTACAAAATAAAATGTTCCAAATATATTATCGATTTCAATATGTAGAGTTATCGCGTTACGGAAGAGAAAGAGGATAAAATTATAGCTCTAGTATATTTATATATGTATTATATACACATAAATACAGAGTGTCCCAGAATATTTGGGATAATGTTAGTACTCAAATAAAGCAGACTAAACCGAATCGAAAAGTTCACTACCGTTTTGTTGCAATTTTTGCAATAATTAACAAGATATTGATTATAATCATAAATGGCTATGTTTATTTACACGACTCAATTTACGCCGAAGTTATAACATTGATCTTACGAAATGAGAGACCAATGACAGTCATTTCATTCTTCAGAAGAATAGCTATGATTGGCCAATTTCATAACATCGATGTTGTAACTTCGGCACAAATCGAGCCTTGTAAACGTAGTCAATTGTTAAAAAAGCGCGTATCCGACAGGTCAAATGTTTATACGTCCATCGATTATGATGGCTAATGCCTACTGCACACTAAATGCGATGAGCGATGAGCGATCAACAAGTGATATCCAATAAAAGCTCTATTTTTTTTCACGTGATAATGCAAAGCAAAGTTCTCATTGGATATCGCTCACCGCTCATGCTCATCACGTCCAGTGTGCAGTAGGCATAAGCATGCGGACAAGTTGTTTATTACAAGCGATAATAGTGAATAGTTACGCACGACGATAAAAGAAAATAACTGCCTGGGCTGCGTTCAGAATTATCATCTGGGTATATCCAGATGTTCTTTTATCCTTGTTTAACATTCGTGCGAACAAGGATAAAACGACATCTGGGTGTATCCGGACGATTCTGAACACAACCCTGCACTGGGCGATCGTATATCGTGCTGCACTTGCATTTGGCAGTAAACCGGATAGATACACGTTTAAACGGCGGTACAATGAAATTTTAAACCAAAATCTTAAACTTTAAGTCCTAAGTCATAAGAAATTAATCGATCACTATAAAATATTAGAGGGATTCTACAATAAGCCATTAGTCATAAATTAGAAGTTAGAAGCTAGAAATTGACCAATCACAGTCGTCAATTTATAGCCTCTGACTTCTTATTTATAACCAATGACTTATTATAGAAGGCCTATAAGAAAAATAATCCATCATGATTGATTAATTTCTTATGGCTTGGGGCATAAAAGCTTAAGTTTTATGCTTTAAAAAATTGTTGCAGACACTACTTAAAAGCAATATTTAGAAATTAAGATCTTAACTATTGTGAAAATTTCAAAATATTACAGGACTTTACAACTCAGCTTAATTCACTCTATCTGTACGAGAGTTTTCCTAAATTTTCTAAGACACTATATATATATGTGTGTGTGTGTGTGTGTGTGTGTGTGTGTGTGTGTGTGTGTGTGTGTGTGTGTGTGTGTTTATACGCGTGCGCACGTACGCACAGGGTATCCGGTAATGATCGCATAATTTCTCGTGGACAAATAGAACAGATTGAACTAAATTGAAATCCTATATTTTGCATTTTTTGCAATAGTTAACGGGATATTAATTATTAAAGATTGTCGAATATATATTCGACCTACCGACAAGCGCGCTACGAGATATAATCACTCAACGAGAGAAAGGTATTTTTATTTTTTTTTCATCGCTCGTGCATTGCCCTTGTCATTTGTAATAATCAACTCCTTGCACGTTTAGCAACCAATGATGATAGATGGTCTATATTGCCATGGATTTGTATTTGGCGGTATCAATTTGGAAATCTTTAGAAATTAATTTCTCGTTAACTATTATAAAAATTACAAAATGGTACAGAACTTTTCAACTCATTGTCAGTTTAGTTTGCTCTCTCTTCCCATCAGAGATTATGTAGTCACTGAACACTCTGTATGTAACACATTATTTACATGTATGTATATATATATATATAGTCTTAGATTATATAATATATACATTATATATATGTAAAATGTATGGTCAGGACCTAAAACATTGCAACACTTTTTTTTTAATGAGTTTCGAAATGCGACCTACTCACTGAGCGGTTTTTATTTGCCGATCCATGAATAAGAACTAATCACTCGGCGAACAAGCTGCATTCCGAAACCCATTTAAAAAAAAGTGTTGCAACCTTTTAGATCCTAACTATACACGAGTGCGTATATATATTTGCCGCGCTTTGTGTAATTGCAATCGAATTTCGATTGTATGTATAATGTATATGCGCGCGCACGTGCGCCCGTATACTATTAGAGCAACATTGCGTGAATTATACTATACACTGCTGCTTGTTTAAGGTACAGAATTCATCCTAAAACACACAACTATGTTTTCACATCGCAATGCTTATGGTGCCGCTGTTCCAATGAACAATATTAGTGTCATTTTTCAATCAAGGGTTTTTTATATCAAGAATAATTCAATTATAACAACAATTGAATTAAGTATCTTGAACAAGTTTTTATCTACAAAGAAAATAATTCAAACACAATGCTTGCATTATGTCCAAATTACCTTCAAATTTTATAGCTATATTGTGTTAAATATATACTTAAAAATACATTACAAATTATATATATGTATATATGTATACACACACTTGCGCGCGCGCGCACCACACACACACACACACACACACACACATATACACACACAATTTTTATCATATATATTTCTTTTAATTGTTATTTTTCAGAAATCAGCTTTATCAATCTCTTCGACATGAATTAGTATTCGAAAGATATTCTCATATACTCAACCTTACGCAAAAGAACCTCAGTTTACCTTCGACGATCACAGATCACCGAATAAAGCTACTTTTCATTTGATGACTCAAATCGTTTTATCTTTGTCATTCTCTAAATATTAGAAGGATAGAATGATGCTTGTGTTGACTTGTGTCATCAAATGGAAAGCACCCTAAATCTTTAAGACTCCTGAGTATTCATCACAGCCATATTGAATCGTGATGTCAGAAGCGAGAAATGACATGTTTGTTCATTTTTATTATGTGCCATTTATAAATAAAGACATTTGGATAAAAAAAAACAAGATTGCTTTAAAATATTTGTAAAAATAGACAAAAATTATGCTTATCCTTTCTGATAATAAATAATCATAGTGATAAAGATACATGAAGCTTTTATTCAATGCGCATGCGTAGCTTATTTTCATTTACAGTGTCTTATCACTTTTTATGATTATTTACTGACTATCAGGGAGAATAAGCATAATTATCGTCCCATTTTTATAAATGTTTTAAAATAATCTCATCATCTCGTTTTATCCAAATTATCTTTATTTACAAGTGGCATGTATTAAAAATTAACGTATCATTTCTCGCTTCTGACGTCATGATTCAATATGACTGCTCAGTAACCTTAATAAAGGCCCTTATTCTATAACTTTTAACAACAGTGTGAATGTTGCTCCATTGTCGTTACGCAGTTTTTTTTACCATGTATGTATAAAATCAACGCAATAATGTAACATTACCACTATCATT
>NW_017305988.1:3054504-3067548 GCF_001594115.1 Trachymyrmex septentrionalis | reverse complement strand
TGTATTGTATATATGTATATATATATATAAAACTGAATTCGCAGCACATTTACATGTACATGCCCAGAGCGCAGAAACTGCGTCATATGTAAGGGTGACATGAGTACAATCGCAGAGTTTTGCTCATCTTTTCGCTTTAGTATTTACAAAAATAATATGCATACTTTCGGTGGTACCAGTCACTGATTCAAGCACACATGAGCGTGCAAGTGTCACACTGCAAATGCATCGTATCTGAACCTCGATCGCTTTTACACACACCTTGGCGATACGTTAAACCATCGACATATAGTACTGGATGGAGCATAGCATTGAAGTCATCTTGACAGATTTAGAAAAAGGATGTTTCGGGGTAATAGCATGTCTTCCCTCTCCTGAAACAATTCGACCAATAGGACAATAGTAGAAAAGAGTTCCGTGCCGAAACATTTACCTTACTCTTTTTAGGCCTGTCAAGACGATCAAAGAGATTTCGCTGCATGCTCCATCCAGTATTATATGTTGATACGTTGAACAGCAGCTGATACATCAGCAATAATTAGCTTCGCGTTTATATAACGTTAGCTTCAATGCAAACGACAGATGTGTGATTTATCTAGATTAGATGATCTCTCAAAACTATCTTGTGTTTGCCAAAAAGGATTTAATCCTCTTTAGTTTTTGTCTTCCTCTCGTTAACGTTGTCAATAAACACGAAGCTACGTTGGAAGATACATTCTTTCTCCTCGTAAAGAATTCATTCTAGCGAATAGAAGAAATACGGCGAATAGAGAATTGCTGGAGAAAGGTACATACAATTCAGGATATTCTTGCGGACAAAACTCTAGCAACAAAACGCATATTATGGAATTGCTGTCTTTTTTTCTAAAGATACATTTTCACGAGGCATTAAAAACTGACCATTTCAGCGATAAAAACAATATCGAATATTATTAATTTTGATCACGTGATCCTTTTTGTCGCTGGAATGATAGATTTGAGCAGTTTGTGAAAATGTACTTCTAAGGGCATTGTACAACTGTTACTTTGCAACAGTCAATCGGAAGCATCAATAATTACTAGGTACGTTCCATTTGATGACACAAGTCGACACAAACATCGTTCTATCGTTATTACTTACTAAATGTAAAGAAAGATGGAATGATGCTTGTGCAGACTTGTGTCACTAAATGGAAAGCACCCATTATTGATATTTGTAACTCAAAAGTATTGACACTTTTAATAGGCTGTTTTTCTTTTAAAAGACACAATCGACACAAACATTATTCTATCTTTTTTGATATTCAATGAATAATGAAGGTAGAATAACGATACTTGTACTAATTGTATTTCGTAAAAAAAGAAAGCAGCCATAATAAAGAACCCTTTCTTGCATCTCTACATTTGATACATACTGAAAATATAGTGTTTTTCTCAACAAACGTTTATGGAAATACATACGATTTACTATCGTATAAGCTTTCAATTTACAATCTCATTTTCATTCCACCCTTTTTTCTCTTTCCCTCTCTTCTCCCCCCCCCTCCCTCCCTAACCATACTAATAATTTCACTCTCATATCTTTTTCGTTTATCGTATACAAATGCCACGCACGCACGGATATATACAAGAGAGAGAGAGAGAGAGAGAGAGAGAGAGAGAGAGAGAGAGAGAGAGAGAGAGATCGCCTTGTCTTCTATATATTTAAAATATAGCAAAACTCTTTTAGTAGTTTATCGTCCTATTGGCTCATTTTTTCCTCCTTGCGCAAAAGAAATACAATTTCACTTCGTACAAGACAAACATTCATTAGGTAGAAAGCGAACGTAGAAAGACTATATATGTCGGAAAGTTACTATACAGCAAATCGCAGATCGCAGACCGCAACAATTATACGTCTATTTTTTATTCCTGCAGTAGACTGCACTAAAACTCTCTTTTCCGCTTTCGCCAAACATAGCTATCTCACTTTAAGTTCCAAAACTAGTTATACACTAGTTGAGCACAGAAAACAGATCTTATATTGTCTTATTCGGATGGTCTTTGACCCCAGCGCGATTTTGTCCTCGGTAATCTAGTGGGTAACGACGAGCTATCACTGTCGCTCAATTTCCGTTTGACGTTCAGCACAATACCGCTTTTGGATGAAATTTTTGAGTGGGATGTCATTTTAGAGACGTCTATTGTCGGCGGAGTTGATGGAAAAATGGGAAAATCTTCATCTTCAAGACCGGGCGGCTTTGGCTGCTCGGGAGTGAAATTCTTTTTGAAAGAATCCGAAGGACTTGGCTTGTATGATTTATTCGCCTCCAATGTAGGCTCCGCGGAAAGCGGGAGTGACGACAGAATCTGAGGCGATATCGGTGCGTCACTTACGGAACCAACAGGCGGCGGCGTTAAAACGAGCAAGGATGATGTTGACGATGACGATGACGATGACGACGAAGAAGAAGAGGACGGTGGCAGCGCTGACACTACAGATTGCGCTACCGTCGCTGCCGCGACTGCAGCCAATTCTTCTTCCGCCTTTCGGATCAAATCCAGATCGCTCAAAGTACTCAATGTACTCTTGCTCTCCTTGGGAACTTCTAGCGACGCTTTCTCTGATTGACTAATCTTGGAAGAAGGCGAAGGCGAATATCTCTCCGGGTTTTGATAGAGCGTGGGTAAGAATGACGCGCCAGGCTTAGACGGAAGATAAGGATCTACTTTAGATTCTTGCCGCTTAACGTTTGCCAGGATCTCTTGTAAATTCGGCGGTATAGTAATGTCTGAGACTTTATCGAGGATAGGCTGCGTGAATTTGGAAATAGGTGGCGGAGGCGTAAAAGACCGCGCATTTGATGGACTGTAAGCTTCCTCACAAGCGTCGGTGGGCGGATCTAATCCTAAACCCTGAAACAATTGTAGATGAAGATATACAGAGAGTAGATAATAAAGGTGGAAATTCTCATGATTGATCGCGCATCGATGACGCGCGTGATTAATGGAAACAAGCAAGCGTATTTTCAAAAATCCGTCTATATTTCACTAATTAGAAATTATTAGGCAAGTAATAGAGAAATTAACAGGTAAAATCCATTACAGCTTTAATAGAAAACTTATCGAATAAATCTACTACTTTTACATTCCATAAATGTATTTCAAAAAATTTTATTCAATAAGATTACATCTATGAATAGAGCTACTACAGATATCTACTTCGAATGATTGACTTGATTATTTGAAGATGCATATATTTCTCTGATACGGACCATTAAAAAGATCGCAATTTACGATATTATTTTCTACGACAATATAAGGGTGCAGCTATCATACCAGGATTTCATAAAAAAATAAGAAAAATTTATCTTCATTCTATGTTATACAAGTGTTGACTCAATTCTCTTACATGTTGCTAAATGGTCAACTTCCTCATAAAGTTTGATTAACATAAGGCTTCTAATATCTACGACGATAAGAAACTCAGAGGTCTTTCAAAGAGTAAGAATCTAGTGCAACTTAGGAAATTAGATCGGGATGTATTGCAGCAGAATTCAAAATCAATTTTATTTATACAAGGTAATTAAAAGGTAAATAAAAAGACGTAGACGCGATAACAAATTGAGGTTGCAAAATAAATAAGTGGAAATTCTCACCGGCAAAGTAGGAGTTGTTTCATCGAGAAACGATGAGCTAATGTTCTGTATCTGTTGCCTCTGTTCCTCAATTTGTTGCTTCTGCTCCTCGATCTGCCGATTCAACTCATCCATTTTTCTTTGTAACTCTGTGGAGTTCTTGCTGGATGAAGATAAGATACCCACGGTATTGTCAACAGTGGGCTGCAAATTGTTTATATCGTCGTCCATCTCGCCAGGACTATATGGCTCATCTCCGTCATCGTCCAAAGTGACTTTACCGGGCGATGAGGTCAGGTCGATCTTTGATGATAATTCCGGCACAATCTTGCATATCGTTGCAGTATCTATAACGCCGCGCGACATACCTATGTGTGCCTTATTCAAAGATTCCAAAGTCATTTGTGTTACTGCCGCCGGCGCTTTCTCTTTTGTTGAGTCTAACGCGGTCGCTTTGTATAACATGGGAGATGAAGAAGGTGACGGCGACAAGGTTTTCTCCTTTGGCACGCTGATTAACGGCGGAGTATAACTTCTATCGGATGTCTTGGACATTTTCGAAGATATTGTCGACACAACTGACAATCGCTTCTTCTTGTTGCGAACTATAATGCCGAGAAGTAGATGTGGCCGGTGCTCCTCAAATCCCGGACCGTTAAGCGGCATTAGAACTGACGGTATCGTACTCTGATTCGAGAATGGCATTATATAAAAGTCCTTGATATTTTTGGAAACATTACCCACAACGCCCAAACGGCTTCTACTGTTCAGATAACTATACAGAGTTATGTAAGGAATCTTCTCTTCGTCATTCGCAGCTGTTAATCGAATGATTAGAATCTCTTTCGAGCCGCTTCTTTTCATTTTTGAAATATAATCCCAAACAGTCTCGTGACTGATCCTACCGACAACGTCGACAGTATCTGGTAAATCGTCCATAAGATCCTTGGCGTTACCACTTACTTCTTGCGCGGTTATAAAGAATTTAGCGACATCAACCATATTAACAAAACCGCGCCAAACAGTCTGCCAACTGCCCTTCGTTGATGTTTCCTTGTCTGTAATCTGCTCTTTGTCTCTCTCGGATTCCTCATTGATATCGGGCGTCTTAATCGTAACAGTAGAGCTGGGTTCTCTGTCCGATATATCGGAATCGTTTCCATCAATCGTATTCGTTGTCGCCTCGTCTTCTATGTGCCGCCACAGACGGTCTTCTATCAGTTTTTCCACAGGTGGTGGGGATATCTCCTTCTTCTTCTCTGTTTCTCTTTTATGTTCCTCTTCCCGTTTATCAATGTCCTTAGATTCTCTACTGCCGCTACGATTTCTAGAACGATTGTCATTACTCTTGTGTCTGTCCTTTTCTCTCTGTCGCTCTCTCTCCCTGCTCTCCTTTCTACTCATCTTGTCTCGATCTTTGTTTCGATCTCGATCTTTATCCTTTTCTCGCTCTCTGTCACGCTTGCTCTCTTTATTTCTGCTAGATTTTCGCTCCTTGCTCTTGTCTCGCGTCTTGCTATGATCTCGATCACGACTATGACGATGCCGACTGCGACTTCTTTCCCGTCGATCCTTACTCTTAGACTTTGCACTATCGCGATTTCTTCCTCTCTCTTTATCCTTCTTCTTCCGATCGTCTGTGTTCTTGAATTTTTTTGTTTCCATTTGCGCCGTTAGTTTATCCTCCTTATTCTTATCCTTCAAATCGTCAACTGTGGAACTTATGTTTTCGCCGTTATTTAATGCAGAAACGATATCCTGCACCGGAGTTTTAGGATCAACGTGATCGATTCCACCATCGTTCTCGATTATCTGTTCACCCTTGTGAGTCTTAACAACAATCGACTTGGCCTGGGCCATCAAATCCAGTTCGTTCTTCTTTATCATTTCCAGCTGATGTTTGGTCTCCTTCTCGCGCCACTCGGCTAATTCCTGACTGGCCATCTCATCCGGACTTAATCGCACTACCGCATCCGGAGTTAATGAGTGATCCGCAATCTTTCTAAACAATGTCAGATTCTTGGTATCCTTTATATTAAATACTAGACTCCTATATTTCGCTTTGTATTTAGAACCGGTGTCCTTGAAATACTTGTACATCTCGAATTCTATGTTAAAAGCCAAATCGGCAATTTCCTCATCAGTTAGTTTCAGATCTTCAGTTTCTTTTATACGGCTGGATAGTAATTCTGTCAGCGATTTTCGGATATTCACTCGTATAGGTTCTGTTTCTGGCTTTTTTACCGGTGTTAACTTAATTTGTTTCAATTGAGACGGTGATGACTTTGATTCTTGCTTCTTAATCGGCGTTTGCTTTGGCGAACCTGTTGATTGGATTTTCAATTGCGTCTGTGTGACGTTCTTTGATGTTTTCAATGTTACAGGATTCTTTCCTGGCGTTGTAGTGATTATCGTCTGTTTCAGCTGTGCCGTTTTACTGCCCGATGATACTTGTTGCATAGAGGGAATTATTGTAATTTTCTTGTTGGGTGCTAAAACAGTTTGTTTTGATCCAGATACCTTGGTATAAATCGTCTTTGGCATATTTTGCACTTTAACTGGAGATACCTGCGTAATTTTTGCCTGAAAACAATTCCCATGTCTTTCCGTTAATTTAAGATATATTTTAAAGAAATTTCTAAATAATCTAGAAATTCTAAATATTTTATATTATTTTTTACCCACACTTTTGTATAAGTAAAAATACAGGGTGGGCCATCTATTGGTACGTTTTTAAAAATGCGATCAAATGAGCATACATTGATATTTTTTATTAATTTTTTTTTTGTTGTGAAGCTAAAAGTATCCGCGTCAAGAATGAAAAACGATTTCGTTCATGTGGCTCCCTCTACTGGCCTTACAGTATGCCATTCGGTCACCCCAATTATTATATAACGTATTATAAAACGTACCAATAGATGGCCCACCCTTTACAAGTTACGTAAAAAAATTTCAAGATTATCTGAAAGTACTCATTAAACTGAACAAAAAATATCTAATATATGAACGTAGTAAGAAAATTAACTCTGAATTAGAAGTCAGAATTTTAATAAGTTGATGCTTTTATTTATGGCATATTACAGGAAAACAAAAATAGCTGCAAATTTTTATGCAATGCTGATGAAAATCATTCGATTTGAAAACTTCCGCACAAGTGATTATATCTCTATTGGCTGTATTCAGTAAAGAGAGCTGAGATAATTTAGTAATTCTTTAATATAATTAGTTCATACTTTTAGTTCTTCGCTAGATCGAAATGTGTAGAAACCAATTATATTAAAGAATCACGCTCATTGATCAGTTTTCTCTGTTGAACGCAGCTAATTACCAGCAAGACATTAGTTAAAAGGTGGCAACCGTAGATACAGGATGTCCCAAAACCTTTGCATTTCCTTTTAAAAAATTTTTTTTTTAATATATTGTATTCTAAGACGAAAAGTTTAATAATGTCAAGCACAATAATGTCAAGGCAATAATAGTTTTTAAATTATAAGCAATTAAAATTCACAAATCACAGAACTTTTATCTGCTAAGCATGATGATGTAACAAATGTTCTTGCCTTTAAGAACGTTTAAATCCTATGCACAATGGACGAAATATTAATAGTTCAATTTATCAGAAACTGTGTACTCCAGTGTAACTGAATTTTGATAGGTTAAAATCTTAGTCCGAATATACAATAGGTGTTTTAAGCCTTAAGCCGTAAGAAATTGACCAACTAGTCAAATGAAGAATAACCCCGGATCTACAATAGATTTTTAAGTCTTAAACCATAAGAAATGGATGAATCACAATTAATTATTCTCTTCGCATTCGACCGTAGTTGGTCAATTTCTTACGGCTTAAGGCTTAAAAATGTATTGTAGATCCGGGGCTAATACTTATTTCTGTTTCTAATATTTTTTCTATTGTGGGTGGCCTTTAAAAGCGTTTTTCAATGAAAAAACTAGCGAAACACTAAGTGCAATTATAACAAATTAAAAACAAGTTAATTCATATATTTTTAATAAATAATTTAATCCTTTAATTACATTCCTTGTTGTTATGATAATTTCATAATCTTAAAACGATCCAATTATTAACACTAAAAATATGTAAAACGATTTGTACTTAATTCCACCAGTGTTGCACTAATTTTCACAATGGGAAACGCTGTAAGTTGTTATACAAACATACATTAATATTTTAAATAAAAAGTTATTTCTAAAATTTTTACCATAATACAAGAGAAATGAATACGATTTTGAATTTATTTTGAGACCCGACACATGTTTCATAAAATTAAATTGATATTTTGTACTATTATATTCCGATATTATGTGTAATCACAAGGATTCTGTATAGAAACACAGAAATAATGTCTTAATAAAAAAATTGCATATTTATGTTAATCTTTCATTAAACCCCTCCCTTCCCCTCCAATTCGTGATAGCACTTGTCACTATGCCCGAGCGCGCGAAATTTCATCTGTAATTTATAAATTTTCTGATAATTTAATAACTATTACAGCCGCAACATTTGTATGTATTACAATTTTCATCTTGCAATTAGAATATTCCAGAGAACCCAATTGTTAAAAAAAAATAGATTTTGAAGCATCCTATGTATATAAAGTGCATTTCTTCTGTCACTTCTTAGATTAGATTAACAATTGATGTTATTAAATTTAATCTGAATAATTGCTAAATAAATATGTAATTGCTAAAACAAATGACTATTTTACATTTTTGCTTAAAGCAAAATAATAAGACGATTTGTTATAAAATAAACACGAAAATGGAAGAAACAGAATATTTTTCTTAAACATCAGAAAATGTATAAGATAATTCCGTTTTTATTTATCGCATGTAATAATTTTTATATAGAAGCAAACAAATAAATTGTTTTGCAAACGTAAAAAAAATTGCTTCTAATCTGAGAATAAATCTTTCAATATGCTCATTAAATAATTCTTACTGAGTATATACACTATCTATCCTTTACGTCTCGATCTTTTTCATGATATCTTGTATATAAATTTTAATTTACTTATATATATTGTTAGATTTATTTTATTTAACACGTACAGGTTTTCCAGATGTTTGGATCTGCGTGACGAGCTTTCCGCCTATTTGAAGTGTATTGATGTTATTAGCCTCTACTATTTCAAAAGTTGGATTCTCTTTCAACCATGTTCGCAAATTGGATCTGAGAGGAGCATCTGCGCCTAAAATAATAAGTCATGTATATCACACACGTACATAGGCAAGCGCGCAAAACACATACAATTTTGTCTAGGTGAAGTTCTACCAAAGTTTTGAAGGTGATCTTTGTTTGTTTTTTGGAACAGTATCTTTTTCTTAACTTAAAAAGGTTAAGCCTGCTTCGAGAAAGTTCATTGACTTATATAGATATATCCTCCAAGGTCATTCAAGGTCATTTAATTCTCGGTAATTGTTTAAAATTTTAGTCTTTTATTTTCTTATCAATAAATTTCAAAATCTATCGAAGACGTTCCACTCATCATCAGCAAAAGAATATGTTTCCAACATGCTGGTGCTCCTTATAATGACCACCGAGTTCGAGAAATACTCAACAAAATATTTTCCAATTGGTTAGGAAGAAGTTACCCTATATCGCGTCTAGGGAGAGACCTATCATGATCCACACATTTTGTGATCAGAATGGAGGACTCGAGCGCGTTATTGAGTTCTGCATGTATTATTGTCGTAATCTTAAGCTGCCCAAACATTCTCTCCGTGGATGCGGTATAATAATTTGTATTGGCAGGCAATTATGATATCTGGATCTTCATTATCAGAAATGATGAGTTCTTGTTGATACACTTTATTTTTTATAAAGTTCTACAAGAAAACTCTACAGTCGTCAGATCCGAGAACTTGTTGTTAGTAAGAAGGATATCATACTTTCTCTTCCTATCCAATGACTAAACATTTTTTAATTTGGATCATTATGAGAAGTACTATCAGTATGGGGCGATGCAATTGCGCACTGTAGTAATTGCTCACTGCCAATCACAGCGACTTCTGCATAGGGAGTTTAGGGTTATTTTTTTTTAACGCTGTGATTAACTTGTGCGCAATTGAATCGTGGGCAATTGCCATACACTCATCAGTATGTACTCTAATGACAAGTGGAACATCTTCCAGGAGATTTTGAAGTTTACTGATAAGAAAATAAAAGGCTTGAATGATCGTAAATGGCTTTGAATGATTTTGGAAGACCAATATATAGATCAATAAACTATATATATAAATAGGGTTTACGCACTAACTAAAAAAAAAAAAAAGATACTGTTTCATTTTAAAAAGTAAACATCATCTTGAAATCTCAGAAACATCTCTGCTTGGAAAAAATGTGTGTCCATAAAATGTCTCCCATGAAATAGAGCAAGGACTATGGCATACAAAAAACTTAAGCAATAAAACATAAGCAGTAAGTGAATTGGCCAATCACAGTAGAGACCATGAGTTCGTAAAGTAAGCAGTAACAAATTCAACATGTTTATTTTCTTACTGCTTAAGTTTTTCTTAAGTTTTTCATGTGCCATGGCTTTAGATTTTACTTAAAACATTTTGCTTTCAAATAACAAACAGTTCGAGAGATAGTAGAAAATTATAAACACCCTGTATATGCATGCATATGTAATGAAGTCCGTCTATTCTGAACAACTCCATTTTATTCTCAATTTTCCTCTGAATTCTTACTTTTATCTAATGATAAATACGCAAAATAAAATATATCTACAAACAATTTATAGAAACAAAACAAGTAAAAAACGAAAGATATCGCGTTTGCTATGATTCCATGTGATTACATAGAAAATGAATAATAAAGTAGCAACATATAAGAAATCAAATTTCTAAAAAAACTTGATATAGAATAGAGGAATTTAAATATTTTTAATATTTAATGAGAATCATATGTGATTAACTTACCAGTAAGAACTTTACCAGTTTTTTTATCAAAGACTACTACCCTAGTCTCGTGTTTTGCCTTCGTAGTTTCTGACATAGGCAATTTTGCAGACTTTATATTTGATCCAGATGGCACGGGTTTGTCCTTAGTTAAAGTTTCCTGAGCATGTGCAAGAATACACGCATCTGAACAATAAATGCTAGAATTTCTGGCTTCTTTCTTACAAACAACACATTGCATTGTGCTGGAAGCTGAAGCAACACTGTGGTCAATGGAAGAACTCGACGGAGATATTTCTTTCGGTAATAGATCTTGCGATAATGAATTTTCACCCGCTGATTCGACTTTTGCTTTTTGTTTTCCGGATAGCGATTGCAAATTTGACTTTATCTTTTCTTCTTCGGCTTTCTTTTTTAGACAATTTGGACAAACCCACTCTATGCCTTTCTCCTCCATTTGTTGACCTATCATACATTTGTATAAAATAAATATCGTATAACATAAATTAAAATAAATATTTTCTCTCGTCATATTCTCTCGTCATATATATATACTTACCCATAGCTTTACTGACATGTACACATTTTCCATGGAACCAGTCTTCACAAACATCACAGCATATCATAAATCGATTGTTATGTGGCCGTTTGCAGATACACCATAATCGATCCGGATCGTCTTCCGAATCTGAATTATCTTCCTCATCATCTTCGTCATCTTCTTCTTCTTCATTTACTTGTTCCGTTTTCAATTCATCCTTGTTATGTAACTGTTGTTGAACTGATATCTGACTGTATGTTAAAATAATTATTAAGTTTTAATCAAAAGTATCTAAGTAGCAACGATGTTTAAGGGTTCGTTCGTTTAGTGGTTGAAAAAATATTAAAAATATTGATGTATATTGTCAGTAATACTAAAAAGTCTAATCTACATAAGACGCAAAATGCAGATCATAGAACACAGGATGCAGAAAATTGGATAAGCTTCCATTTTTGCGTTCTGTATCCTGCGTCCTGTATCTTACGTATTGCGGTCTACAATCTGAAATACGTTTCATTTACGATCTGCATTTTGCGTCTTATATAGATCGGGCTTTAGTATTACTGACAATATGCATCAACATTTTTAGTATTTTTTCAACCACACGATCAGTATTATTGACAATATACATATTTTATTTTAGTTTGACATACATTAACTATTGTATTGTGACATCTGTGACATGGATCCTGATGCGAATAAAGCGATATTGATGCTTGAGAATCAAAATCCAGATCATCATTAGTACTTTACATCAATCTATCAATATTAACTGCACAAGATCGATAATATTGTCAGTATTTGTTAATACTGGCAGTATTATTGATTGTGTAGTGTCGCCTTAATATTTACTTACGTTATTTGAGAACCATATATTTATAACTAGCTATAGAAATCAGTGCGAAAATCGAAATTTTTGAAAAATCTACATATTATAAGTTTACAATTAATAAATAAAATTTTATTATTAGAAAAAATATATATCATTTTATATTATATATAATTAAGTTTATTAGGATTTAGTTTAGCGAATGATTCAAACACTCGCTCTAAAGCAATACATCCACCGTGGCCGAACGATCTCCAAAGACTGACAGAGATTACAAAATTTGTACTACTTATTATATCGAAATAATTCTTTTTAATCCTAGATTTTCGTATACTTACTTTTATACTACCCGAAACGCAGTAAACGTTTATATTTAATAAAAAATAAAGGGATTTTTTATTAAATATAGAACGCCGAAAACTTACAAGCTAGTCACATGTATCATATCTATGGACAGTTAAAGTTTTTTTCAGCCTTAATCCAGGTTTTCAAATTATATTATAAAAAAGTTAAGCAATGTGAAAAATCGCATAAGGTACGTTGGACCCAAGAGTGGTTGGCTAGGGTTAATATAATACTGAGTGTACATATTAAACTCTGTAAATAATTAATTCTTATTGCGAAAAATTACCTCGACCGGGAGTCTAATCCAGATCTCTTGCTTTCTGGGCAAGCGTCCTAAGCCTTTAGACCATAGAGGCATGAGATCTAAAGGCTTAAGACGCTCACTCGGAAAGCAAGAGATCTAGGTTCAACTCCCGGTCGAGGTAATATTTTTCGCAATAAGAATTAATTATTTACAGATTTTAATATGTCATTCAGCATTATTAAGATTGTTCGAAGATGCGGAAAAGCATCAAATCGTTAAATTGCTAGTCGTCAATTTAATTCGTGATATTACTGTGGTAGTTTAGTAGAGTTAGCATTTCAAGACTGAAAAATCATTTCGGCGCGCGTTTCAAAGGACTACATATATATTAGTATATAAATTCACAAAAAATCGTACAAGCATTTAAGATCCAGCTAGACCGTTTAAGGCATTGATTTCTATAGTGTTATCACATATACAGTCCTATAATATATTATATCATATTTATACTTTATTCTCATACTATTATTATGTTAATAAAGCAATATTTGATGATAAAAACTGCATTATA
>NW_017305988.1:3041676-3054404 GCF_001594115.1 Trachymyrmex septentrionalis | reverse complement strand
TATATTTATAATAATCTATCAAACCATATAAAAATTTTTTTATTTTAAGATAATAATATATGAATAATCGAATATACACTTTTGTGTAACAGAAATTTAAATGAAATTATGTATGATATTTTGTTATGTGCATCCACAAATCTTCAAGTTATAATAATATAGTGTACTTACGTAAGCTTTTGCATTTTCTTTGTAGGTTCGAGATTTGTCTGCGGCACCTCGATTTTTTCTTGCAACCGTTTACTTCTGGTGGCAGGTGCTTCGATAGGTGGTAACTTAATCACACGATTACCTCGAATGATTTGAATAGTCTCTTTATCGTCCTTTGAAGATTTTTTGCTTGTTTCTTTCGACACATTTGTTTGTGCCGTTGACGTTGTCTCTGCTAATTTAGAATCTTGTTCGGGTGATATTAATGTTGGCATAAGCATGCTACCCGATGCCAATGACTCTGGTATCACTCGTGGCTTGGGATCAGTTAGTGTAGACTGTAAACAACAAAAAATCCTTTAGAAATAAAATCCTAATCATCTTATAAACAATTATGTTGTTTTAAGGGGGGTGTCTCTTGACATTCAAAAATCCAAGGCAGTGAGATAGTTAACCAGCTAGCAAAAATTGACCGATATTCGAACCGAGATTAACGTTCGGTATGTCACAGTTTAGATAGGACAAAGATAACTCAAAAACTACTTACGAGAAAGCTGTATCTTAATTTCTGAAGGGAAAAAATAAAGTGTAGAAGTAAGACTCTACCATAAGATTCGCCTAGTAAAGAACCTTTATTAATAGCAAAAAATTCCTAACAAAAAGGTGACGCCAGATTGGTAGTGCAATTGTTAATAGGGCATAGCACCATCAATTATCACAAATATAAGTTTCTATTACATACTCAAGTGTGAGATCGAGACTAATCTCCACATCCTCAGCCGATATTTAGCACATACTTGACTAAGATATCAGTTGCTGAACTCGGATTTTTTTCTCTTGGAGCTCGGGCAAGGCGACTACAGATTAAGAAATTTTTTTTTGGCAAAAAGTGATCCTATTTTAATCTAGTTAGGAATAAGGAGGCATAATATTCAATCTAATTGCCATAAACAAATTATTGAAAAGAATTGCCCTATAGATCTATTATTATTATCATCGTTGTTGTCATCATCGTAGTTATCATTATTATTATGAACTATTTCTACTAATATTTTGACTGTCAAGATAAATTTGGTATTGCTTAATCCTTATCCGTTCAATATCCGTTAATTTCACGTTATATTCAATGTGCCCGAGTACTCATTATGCAATTTCGCATGCTGAAGGCATTGTAATAAATGGTTCTCTATACTTCTTATCACTCAAAATCATCTTCAAAATTATTCTAGCAATAGCTTGTCTAACGATCAACGTACTAAATAATTCTCCCTATTCTCTTCTTATAGAGTGAATAAAATAGGGTGTTGAAATCTTGTAAAAAAATTCCCTGAGAATTCTCGAATTTTCTAGATATTTTTATTTAAAATTTCAAATAAGATTAAACTATTTTTTAAAAGAGTATTCTACTTTGACGCGGGTCAAAAAAAATTTATTTTTTTTTATTTTCTTGTAATTTGGGATCTTAAAAATGTATCCCTAAAACATTGAGACGAAATTCGTCAAATTGATCGAGCTACAAAGGTTTAGAGGACGCAGCATCTATACGACGCGAGATTACCACAATGGTCCACGCAGACGGACCATTTGCGTCAAGTAGTATTAAGGCCGTGGCATACAAAAAAACTTAAGTAGTAATACGTAAGCAGTAAGCAAATTGATCAATCACTGTAAAGTCCGTAAAGTTATAACATAAGCAGTAGTCAATCCAATATGTTGATTTCCTTACTGCTTACGTCTTACTGCCTTAAGTTTTTGTTTGCCATGGGTCTTACTCTATGCAGATGGTGTCATATATAGCTCAGGATGATCCTTTGTAAGGATGCATTCGGAAACATCATCCTTGTTTAACATTCAGTGAGTAATAAGAATAAAACGGTACACGGGGATACTCGAGTGATGTTTCCGAACGTATCCTAATCTGTGAAATTTCGTTCAAAATTTCCGTTACAGATATTAGTGTGTTTTTGAGCTCTTCGAGGAAAGTATTTTATATGGTGTTGGTATAGACTAAAGGTAAGTTACTGAAATTACTCATTATTCACTGCGTAAATGCATGAGAAATTTCAATGCATTTTTCTCGGCGACTTTTTTCAAATCGGGCGTGTATTTTTCCCACGAACTACTGGGCCGATCGACCTGCGCTTTGGCGCATATATATAGTGTACATATTAGACTATCATTTGACCCTCCAACTTTTTGATATCTTCAAAATTACTATTTTTCCGGATCGCGGGAAATGAATATTTTTTAGTAAAAATCGAAATATTTTCTTTCAAGCGCCATTTGGTCAATTTTTTCTCCAATTATTTATTAGAAAACCAAATGATAACTACATTTGTAAAGAATAAAAATTCTTTGTTTCAGACGACGAGGACGGCAGCAATCACCACGCCCGATAAAAGCAAATTTTTCGAGCATGATCTGTGCATTTATTTATAACTTTTATAATTAACAATAAAACGCTTTGTAAAAATTTAAGATATTATTTCAAATATAGATAAATGTAAAATACATAACATTAGCTGTATAGATTTAAAAAACCTGTATATATTTACAAATTTAATTCCTAAAAATCGTCTTAAAAATAAGTAGTCAAAGTAGAATACTCCCTTAATTCAACTTCAAAATAAATCAAAGTGCAAACAACGCAAATATATTAATGATTAATAGAAAATGAAAATTCCACAATTGAACCTGCAAAAACTTACAGTATAGTATAAGAAACTCATTACAATATATACATATGTAATACATAAAAAAATATTTTAATCTATAATATAAATTACTATTTAAATACAAAAACTAAATATTTTTTTTAAATGTAAAATAGTGTGATATATTTAATTTTTTTCACAATTCTAAATTTGATTAAAGCTTTATATGACATATGTATCATTCATATAAAAACATTTTAAGATAATCCTACACGATCAATAATATTGATCAGTAATATTGAATCAGTAATACTGATAGTGCGCATCAATATTTTTAGTATTTTTACAACTTTTCATGATCAATATTCTTGATAATATATTTCACTTTAATTTTATGTACAATATCTATTGCACTGTGACATATACTGTAACATGGATCCTAACAAAGCGACATTGATGCTCGAGAAAAATCTAGATCATCATCAGTATTCTATGTCAATCCATCAATATTAACCACATACAATCAATAATATTGTCTCAGTATTTTAAGTATGTTAATAATAACAGTATTATTGACTGTGTAGGATGGATCACCTTTAAAATAACGTTACACAAATATACTTACATGTTCAGCTAAATCGACTCCAAGTTCCTCTTGTAACAATAATGCTTCAGCAAGTAATTCTTCTTCATGTTTGCTAGCTTCCATTTCTAAAGTAGCCAATAAATGTTCTTCTCCTTCAATTCCAACTTAAACAAGAGTATATATAAAATGCTTTTAACAATTATTATTCTAATATAATTTTTAAAACATAAAGACAAAGACAGAGACAGAGAGAGAGAGAGAGAGAGAGAGAGAGACAGAAGAAAAAAGGAAACAAGAGAGGAATTCCCTAAAATGAATCACGAATTGACATTTGATGGGACAAAATCAATTTACAGTGAATTACATTTCGTTACTTCATCTAACTGTACAAATTTACGCACTCTTTTTTTCACAAGTTTATATATGTATATAAAATTAAATTTCAACAATGGTAGAAATCAAAATTCGATATTCTAATATTAAAACTATAATATCAACTTCTTACATCTGAAAATGACGTGCATTAATATCAATAACGAAATTATTATTATAGATGTAAGAAATAAGTGCATTCTTTATACATACCTCATTATATAGGGTATGGAAAAAATATCGGGACCCTGAAATACATATCTCGAGAAAAATAAAAGTTTTAAGTAGCGCATTATATAGCAATGTGAGTGTGACTATGAATAGTATTGTTCAGGCTACATAAAAATCACTTTAAAATTTTGAAATGGAAGTTCCCATTTTTCATTACATCTTTGTAGCTGATCTCAAAAGCTTTTCAAAACACTATAATAAAGTTAGTTTTCATTAAAAACTTTGAGTTATGAAACTTGAAAGTTACAGTACCATCGACATTAATATTTTTCAAGATGATCTAATAACAACTGGGCTGCGTTCCATTTCACGCATGATGTGCAGGATGCATCGTTTATCCTTGTTTAACATTCGGTGAATAACAAGGATAAACAATGCAGCATGCGCGAAACGGAACTCAGCTCAAATCTTGCGACATATATGTCAAGGAGTGTATTATTTGTCCTTGTTCATCAAATAATAAAGAAAGATAAAATGATACTTCATGCGTAACTTGAAATGCACCCAAAATCAAGGTGATTATATCGAAGTGACTCTAACCAACATTCAAAGATTTTAGCCGTCAGTCGGACATTTTGGATAATGTCAATCCTTAGTATACATCTTAGTCTTTGACACCCTTACTACACACGTTCGATCATTCCAGGATTAATTTTCATCACTTTTACTAGTATATATAAATTATTAAACATTTTTACATATATTTTGACATCTTTAGAAAGTATCTGTACAGTTAAATATTCATAACAAATTGTAGATAAATTGTTATAACATTTGTTAATTAAATGTAGTTAACAAAATGAGAAAAATGTAGGTTCGCATAAAAATGTAAAACTCTGAAACAAAAATGTTTATAAGAAAAGTATAGTTCAATATTTTAAAATTGATATTTCAAACTGCAAAAAAAAAATAGTTTAAGTGTCGGCTGTCCAAAAGTTTAGTTATTGAGTAACCTGAAAATATTTTTGTAATATGTGTGAATAGCTATAAATTGAAGATATATTGCATTTACATTTTAAACAATGCATTTTATTATTGCTATTGTAAAAAACTTATAATTTATTAGGAAAATGTTCTTTATAATATTACAGACAATATAATATATAATATTACTGATGTTTAGCACAAGGGTGCCAAAAATCGTGTTTACTAAGCTAATGTTATTCGAGGGTTAAATACTTTTTTTAATAATTCGCGAAATATTCCCGCAATACAACCGAGAATTAGTTGAAAATAAAGAAAAAAATAAATTTTTTAATTACAAAAAATATATATTCTGTACGCACATTGGGTCATTTGTGACCCAAGAGATGAATTTCGGAGCTATACCAGTTACAGGATACGTACAAATTGAGGCCGGCAACGCACAAAACTTGTTCTCTAGATGACAAACGTTTTTTAATAGAAAAGAAATGCGCAGGACACGAATGGTATGTATTAAGGGTTAATATCGATAATATAACTTTCAAGCTTCAAAATTTCGAAAGTTTCTTAATAAAAAAATAACTTTATTATAATATCTTAAAAAACTCTCAAAGTCAACTACATGAATGTGCAATAAAAAGTTAACGTTCTTCCAACATTTCAAAGTAATTTTTACATGGTCTTAACAACTTATTCAAGATCATATTCACATTGCCATATAAAGCATTACTTAACCCTATAACTATTAATTTAAATATACTTTTAAATATATTTTTCGAGATAAGATCCTGGTACTTTTTCCGTATCCTATTTATAAAATTATATGAAATAAAAAATTAAAAAGTAAAAAGAATGAAATAATATAACAAAATTATATAAAGATCAATTCTTTCTGTTCTTTATTATATTTATTAAAGTGAGAGGGAGGGAGGGAAGCAGAAAGAAAATAGAGAGGGAATGGAAAGAAAAGATTAGAAAGGAAAGAAAAAAAGAGACAAAGGGAGGTAGAAGGGAAGAGATGTTTTAAAAAATGGATAATAATCCTTACAAGATGAAGAACCCTGAAGTAAGGTAAATTTAAATTACAGATGGGGGAACACATTTATCATTACAAAGAGAAAGATATACGCATATATTTTTATCAGTAGATATTTTATCAGTAGAGGATATTTAAAAAATAAAACTTTTATTACTTTAAACAACATAATTTAAAATATAGTAGAGGAGGGGATAAAAAAAGCAATATCATAAATTAAATAATACTCTCTAATGAAGCAGTATGATGCTAGAGACAGCAATGTAAAATTCATATATTACATATACATTACGATAAATAATATTGTACAAGTATATTACATGATTTGACAATATAAAGAACAAAATGTTTTTACTAATAAAATTATAATATGAGCAAATTAAGGAATTGAACGAACAAAAGTACAAAATATGTTGCAATACACTTATTACAATAGCATTATGTAGTATTTATAAAAATAAGAGAAAATAGAACAATAATAGTATATACAAGAAATTCTCCATTGCAAAATATGAACAGAAATAATAAACAATAGTTTTTTAAAAATTATTTGAAAATAAATAACAAATTGGTATTGAGAAAACGATATTACAAAATCAGGCTTTAATATAAGGCTTAATTTTACCTGTATCTAACGATGGTTGCAATTCTTCAGTCGAAGGCGTCTTGGTTTCTGATTTTTGTTCATTTTCACTTCCTGGCGTTATACTACTGTTACTTCCGTCAAGGTTTAATTGCGGTTCTGGCTGAATAGACTGTTCAGATATATTAAATATTGTCTTCTTATTAGAAAAATTAGAAGTATTCTGCACAACATTTGAAGCAGCAGAGATGCCAATATTTAATGAAACGGCTGTGGAAATATAACCAGTTGGCGATTCAGATGTAGATATTGCTGTTGCAAAAGACGTAGGCAGAGTCATAGTTGTTGCAGCATTATCTACAACTTTCCCATCATTATTCGAACTCACACGTCGAATTATATCTGGTGTTGAGAAAAGTGCGGGACCTAGAGTATCGCCCGGAGCTTTTCGGTTATCTCTTTTAAGCTTCTTCGCATCTGTAACAAATGTTGTAGAAATATAATTTAATGTGTAAAACTCACTTTGATTCGCTCTTAAGTGGTAACGAAGTAAAGAAATACTAACTATCTAATGTCTTGATCTCAATAGGTTTTGCGGAATTTTCTTCTCCTTTCAAAATTGATTCTATACTAGTGTCAGATTTCCTCTTTTCTCTTTTTATATCACTAGGCTTGATTTTTATCGGCGTGTTGCCGATAGAAAAAACTGTTTTCGATTGTTGTTGTATTGGCGAGTTTTGATTTGCACTTTGTTGTTGTGTCATAGACTGTTGTGACGCGAGTTGTTGTGTCAATACTGTCTTTACTGGAGAAACCTGCGCGTTTGAACTCACTGTTTTAGACGCTATTGGTAATTGTAGCAATTTCCCATCTTTGGTCGTAAAAAATTTTGCACCCGAGTTTACAAACTTTTCCTTAGAAATCAATAGGGTTTTTTTAAGACCGACATTTTTTAATTCATTCGGTTTCATCGGAACTTTTTGAATAAAAGTAACCTTCTGATTGCTTCTTCCTTGACCAGGTTTGGTCAATATCATATCACCCTTAATCATATTGGTATTAATTAAATTTGCTTTCACTTGATTTGTTTGTAGTATTTTCTCATATGCTGGTGGTGATTCTTGAAGCACAGATGAAGACACTTCTGTAAGCTGCAATTCTTCCTTTTTCTTTCCACAGAGTGTCTTGACTTGTCTCTTACTCTTAGTAGGGCTAAATCTCTCTAATAATTGAAAAATAATATTATTTTCTTCAGCTACAAAATCAAATATTTTCCAATAAACTAATTACGCACCCGATTTGTCGTCTTTTTCAGGAGTTTTCATTGCATTAACAGCAGCAGCCATCTCCATATCCAATCGCCGCACCTGTTCCATATCCAGTTGCTTATTTTGACCTCTCCTTCGAGCAGCTGTCATGCTACCACCTCTTGTAGTAAGACCTTTTCGTCCTCCTCGAGCTCTAACGTTACTTCTCTTACGAAGGCCAAAATCTGAATCGTTATCATTATCAGATTCTGATTCCGAAGATTCTGTAGACGATTCTGTGATATCATTTTCTTCTTCTTCCTTATTTTTGATTTGTACTGTAAACATGATTATAATAACACTTTGCCGTTATTATATTAATATAAAGAATATAATTGGTAATAGTTAAAAAATAATTATTAAAATGATACATTTAGTTATTCCTTGATGAGCATTTGTTATACTTCTCGACACTGAATGCCCTGACAATTTAGGAGTCCCAATAATTGTATTTGCTCTAGAAGGTCCAGTTGTATTTGGTGGCGTCGATACAATCGTTTTACGTATTGATCTATTCATCTGTTTGCCTTGCAACGATATCTATAATCCAGGAATTAAATAATTAGTAACAATATTGTTTACTATAAATATGTGTATAATTACGTTTACATTCTTTACAGTATTCTTAACCCCAACATTGTTCATGTCATTAATAGGCGGTGACATAACAATAGTTCGGGGAGAGGATGATTGATGTACATATTGTATATCATTGGGTTCAGATAAATCATCAATAATTGGTAAGGGATCCCTTGGCACAGGATCATTAGGTGACAATCTGCTTGTGTAACAATGGTCCAGCTGTATATTATACCGCATCGTATTCTGTAACTCTTCTATTGATAACATATCTAAAAAGAATTAATACATATAGAAGTTGCATAGATTAACTATAAAATCAGAAATAAAAAGTAAATTTGTGCAATATCTCAAGCTTTGTATTGACATTAATAATAAAATTTGCAAAAAAGTTAATAATGTAGACAAAAACTTTTTTATCATTGCAATTATAAAACTGGAATAAAAAAGAATTTTAACGAAAAAAAAAAATTTATATATATAAAGTACCAAGCATCGCAGTAACATTTTCTCCAAGTATCTGCTTTGCCTCTTCACTTTGCAGAGCTGTTTCTAATCTTTCCAACTGTTCTGGATCCATCTCCATAAAAGGATCTACTAATCCACCTGGATCGGTACTGACATTTGTGCTTACCGAGCTTGCTGTAGAATGAGCAAATGTCGGTGGATCTACTGTCAAGGTTATATCTCCATTTTCAGTATCTGTATCGGCTTGTCCTAATCGTACCACACTAACATTAGCACTTGATTGATTCACTGAAATGATGATTCAGTTATTATTGCACGTCATGCGATATTATTCATTTATGTCAATTCTTCACAAGACATTATTATATGTTTTACTTTACTAACTTGCTTGCAATTGCTTACTTATCAAGTTTTGTAGAGTTGCTTGATCAACAGATATTATCCCATCATCATTGACAACAATGATTAATGTATCATCCTTTTTCTCAGAATTGCTTTCCTGGGGCTCAATGACATATGAACTAGACATTCTGTTTGCCTAAAAAACAAACTTTTTTATGTATGTATATATATATATATATATATATATATATATGTGTGTGTGTATACAAAATATACTTTTCTTTTGTTTCCATAAAGGATTTTAATAATGCAATAGCTATTAATAATAAATGCTTCCAGTATCACAATAGACATAGACACAACAGCTTAACGAGTACATGTTATTCCAGATTTATCATGGATCTACTTCAATCGAAGATAAAAATTACAGTACTCATTATTACTCATTATTTACTCATTATTGTACTTGCTGAATGCATCCATTCATTCAAAAGTTTTAACCAAAGTTACAACTAATTAATTTAGCACAATTCACTGAATCATTGACTGACAAAGAAAGAATTCACTATTAAATGTACACTCAATAAAGTCATAGGTTATATATTCCAATGTATATTGATATGTATTCAGAATTTGTATTTTGCATTTTATAGATTTTCAGTATTCGCAGTGTACATCAACTTTAGAGGATTCAATAGAGCTATATTCCAAAATATTCTTTCTGAAGAAAATTTTACTCCAAGTATACAGTATATGTATAGCATATTACAATAAGTAAAATTTTTCTCGGAAAACGAATCTTTTTGGAATCTAATTCCTTTCTTTGAGAGAATGTAAGGTTACGATTACCTGGACGCGTAATTGCACAAATATTCTCCAAAAGTTCCACGAAATTGATCTTGTTGATCAATACCATCACAACATTGTATGCATTCTCGGATTCTGCACGGCCACGTCGATGGAAACACGTTATGCTTTTACATCAAAATTTACCTGTCCACGGCGTCCATGCCGTAATCGTGAAAAACAGCAATGACTAACACTGCAACGATACCGTTCCTCTGTACATAAAAAAGAAGCAGAAATGAGGCGGAAATTTGGCGATTGGCAATATCACGATTGAGTGGAATGTCGTATTAGTTTACGTTGCTGAGACGCGGAGTGAATAACGAATAACGAAAGCGGCAGCGAGGAATCGATAAGCGTGCTTCGAAGCAATCGTCTTCTTAGCAAGTAAACAACGATACAATACCGCCAAACGCTATCGAGCGAGCGGCCATTTTGTTTGACCTGCGTTTGATATCGTCGATCGGTGGTAGCCGTAACCGTCCAGTTGTGTTGCAACTTACCCGTTGTGCTCCCTCGCCGACGTCAACTCATTCCTCGCGAATGAACCCTCGATATTATTTCCTTATGATGATACAATTTCCTTATACAAAGCTTTCCGCTCAAAGTTCCACATTCATCAATGATTTACCGCATCATCCATCGGATGGGCCGATTACGTAGATATATACGTATGTACATATGCATGCCATGACATATATACGTTGTGCGTCGTGCACGGTGCATTGCGCAACTAGGAGATCGATTAAAAATGATGTGAAAAATGAATAAATACACTAAAATATTTCATTAGTTAACACACAGCTAATTTGCTCACTTTCATAATTTTCACCTCATTTCAAGATGTTTTAAGATACACTATTGATCACAATGGTTCAATGTTCAGTTTGGACGCTTTTAGCGCTTCAGTTCTATTACGTCGTAAGCCGTAAGCCGTAAGCCGTAAACCGTAAGCCGTAAGAAATTGGCCAATCACAACTGAATATGAAAAAAATAATTGACTATGATTGGTTAATTTCTAATGGCTTAAGGCTTCTGCACATCGGACGCGGAAATGCTTGCCGTGCGACAAAATATGACGCATGTAGCCAATGAACATGTAAGGTATGTATGTATGTACAATTTCGTGCAGCTTCGAAGTTTCGCTGGATAAAGGAATAAAAATACATTTAGGATTGAAAATTTTAACATTTATTTGAACATTTGTGAATTAATATTTCTGAAAATCTGAATCCATTTCAATTCATTTCAATCCATTCTTGTTTGCTGGGGGTCTTACGGTCTCTACCGTGATTGGACAATTCACTTACTGATTATTTCTTACTGCCTTACGTTTTTATATGTGCCATGGGTTTTAGCGGAAAGAGTTGAATGCTGGCTTTATTTACGGCGGAGTGGTGACTACGGAGAGCCTTCAGGTAAGACCGTAAGACGTAATCAGTAAGCGAATTGTCTAATCACGATAGAGACCGTAAGGCCAATAGCGATTCCAATCTTATGATTTCCTTACTGCTTACGTGTTAAGATCTTACATTTTTCTATGTGCTCCCGACTTTATGCATGGTCTACAATGGGCAGTAGCAGTAATGGATTAAGAAGTAGGCATAGAAATTGACCAATGCTAATTAATTATCCTTCTCACATTCGACTATAATTTGTTGATTTTTACACCTACTTTTTAATCCATTATTGCTACTGCCTATAGACGACGCATGTAGACGACGCATTACGATTTTCTTACTGCTTACGTGTTACGACCTTACGTTTGTGTACGTGCCATGTACTTAAAGCCCCTTAATGCTTTATGCCTCCGGCAGCGATTGGATATCGCGTGTCACGCGCGACGAACATCGCGCTGGTGTGCCGGAGGCATTAGGATAAAATTATACGGTGCGGAAAAGGACTACGCGGATTAAAGAATGCGTCATTGAAACAATCAATTTTAATAGCGCTAATTTGCGGGTAATTTAAGTGGCTTTAAAAACCTATTCGGAATAACACAGAATAACGCTGATTGATTATTTCTATAACGCTATAAAGCTTGCGGCACACGATGCTTGTTTTCCTGCTGGATTGCTAGCTGGATTAGAATCTTGCCACCGTATTGGCTGCGATGTTATTTCCAGCCGATTTGAACAGCTGAAAATTTACGTTTAAGCCTGTATCAGACTACCGACTCTTGATTGACGACCAATAATGAACCAATCACAATAAGACTGATTCAATGTGATTGGTCCATTATTGGTCAGCAGTCAGAGTCTGCAGTCGAATCGGCTTGTAAAGTCGATAGTCTGATACGAACTTTAGGCTGATTTTTCATTCTGACGCTTGACGCTTACTTTCAGTGGCGAAACAGATCACGTGATCGAAATTGATGCTTGGTATTCGTTTTGCCGCTCGAATTCACAGATTATATAAGAAATGCTCGAATCAAGCGTCGAGCATCAGCATGAGAATGCAGCCTTAGACATATGCATTGACGTCACTCTCTTTATACCCACTCTTAACTCTCCCTGAGTTTTAAGTCTTTCTACATGCCATGACCTTTATGGTCATTGATTTCCACGCTTGTTTACGAAGAGAAGTAAATATTTGATTATTGTGTATCCGCGGTGTGCTTAAAAAAATTATACATAAATATATGTATGTG
>NW_017305988.1:3038135-3041576 GCF_001594115.1 Trachymyrmex septentrionalis | reverse complement strand
ACGAAGAGAAGTAAATATTTGATTATTGTGTATCCGCGGTGTGCTTAACAAAATTATACATAAATATATGTATGTGTGTGTGTGTGTGTGGTATATGTGGTAATATATATTTGCAAATTTAGATACCATGAAGAAGAAACAATTTGGTGAGTTCTTGGGAGAATTTCAGTCACTCCCACATGAGGTGTCTATTATGAACTATGTCTCTTCACGAGCTCATGAAATTTCTGCGATGACATCTTCAATAGGTATGCTAAAATACTTTAATTCGAATGGTAATTGTTAAGTTTACGTCTTAAAAATCGATAAAATTCTGCTCAATTGACGCGTTTTTGTCCAAAACGCGTCAATTGAATCTGATAAAAAAAAGCATCGTTCTGCCCCACGGACCAAGATATTAAGCGTTAAATTTAACAATTATTGAGCTTAGAAAATCTGTCACCGTCGCGAAATACTGGCCACATTGTCACGCTCTATGGCCAGAGGTCACTTGCGCATTAGTTTTTGGTATTTCTCGCTATAGAGTGCACGAAATATGAACTTAATATTTTGAAACGAATGAAGCGCAATTAAATATTTGCAAAAAAAACATACGTTAAAAAGATTCTGCGCTACTCTAGCTATATGTGAGAAGTTGTAAAATCGTGTGGAAACGTTTACGATTCACGGGTTTACAACTTTCCATGTAAAGCATGGTTCCATGTAGGTTTTCGTGTTTGTACGCAAAGTGAGATTTAAAAAAAAAAATTACTTCTATTTTACGGTAGGAAAACGAGGAATTGTTTGCATATATATCTGTACTTGGCGATTGCGGAGGATTCCGCTTCTTCCCTTCTTTTACTTTTTTGTTCATCCAATAAGTTAGTTACCACGTAGGACGGTATTCATAGTCCATTCTTATTTTAAGACTGTCTTAAGTAATGTTTTTAGATACTAGTACAGTTCTCTGATTGATTTATCTGATTGACATCTTAAAATTGTATTTGAGATCTTAAATATAAGATGCGACTATGAATACCATAGTTTCTGAAGATGGAACCACCGGTCCTTAAATATAAGAAAACTGATTATGAATATCGGTCATAGTTTGTGATTCTATTCTATCTAGATGAATCTAATTTGTTGTTATTTTTTTTTGTTACTTACAGAAAATCCTAAACAGACCAAGTTAATATTTCAAAAACTTCCAGTATATATGCGTAGACGTGTCATGTCTCATAATGCCAAAAGATTGCCACGTAGATTACGAGAGGCACATTTAGCACAAATGGTAAAATCAGGAAATGGCAAAGATTTACCATCCATAAACAAACGATTGTCTCGGAAGTATCGTAGAAGACCACGCAATTTACTTTCCGAATATAATCGCAGACAACGCGATAAATTGTGGTTAGAAACGCATATCTGGCATGCAAAACGTTTTTACATGATTGACAAATGGGGATATAGAATTGCTAGTCATTCAAATGATAAAAGTTTTAGAGCCAATTATCGAGCCGCTACAAAATATTGTCTTTTACAAGATATTTCTTACTATACTTGTATTGAAATAACAGGAGAAGAAAAATTATTAAAGACAACTTTGATAACACATTGTAACACATCGATGTTAACTTTCACAGCGAAAAAATATATTAATGGCCATAGAGAAGGTACTTTAATGTTTTATAAGAAAAATGGTTATCCACAATTTCCTATTGGTAATGTGGATTTTTTCTGGCAACCAAACAAATCAGATATCCAAACAAATGTCAGGACTATTTGGATCTGGGTACACCCTGCTTTTTATGACGATTTTCTTAATGAAATTATATCAAGTTTTGAATTTAAGCAGAATAATGTCGAACAAGAAGTAGCTAGTACTATCCATAATTTGAACTGTTTGTACACGAATAATGTAGGTTGTACAATGATTATATTAAGAAATGCATTAAATAGATTTCGGCTTCGTGGAGCATTAACTCTAAATGTACTAACAAAAGCATTACAATTGCCATCCTTAAATAAATTAGATTTTTGTACGGATTATACTATTCTAAAAGATAATGACGACTCATTAAGGAATAAAATGATAGACACGAGTATAACATCAGATAATGTGCAATCTACAGAGAAAAAAGTGATTGACAAAATAAATGAAGATATTACGATTTCTAAATATCTAAATACAGAACTTGGTAAAAATGCATGGTATATTAATTACTACAAAAAAAAAGAAAATAAGGAGGCTTTCAAGGTGCAAGAACAATTATGGCAAATACTGATGTCTTTGGGATCATCAAATTACTTACCAGCAAATATGATTATTGGAGTAACTATTTTAGATCCACGCTTCTATTTATCTGAGAAAAGAACAAAATGTAATACTGAAATAACAGAAACATTTTCTCGATCGATTCTAGTTGATCGATTAGTAACTAATTCTAATTATTCTCCTATTTGGGATACAGAAATACGTCATATTGTAAGCAGTTCTTGTATGCCTACAAACATTATTAACAAACTCAGAAGTGAATGTCTTGTGCCTGGTGTGTCAAACGATCAATATTATACAGAGGACATTATGGCAAAGATACCTATACTTCTTATTCAGAAACCGGGAACTATTACAGGTATATAATGTTTATATAATTCTTGATGTTCTTTGTAAGAATATATTTAAGATCCATCTATATGTATACATATATATCCATTTAGAATCCATCTATATGTATACACACATATATATACACACGCGTGCGTGCGTGTACATATGTATATATACGTATATATACAGGATGTTAGTTAAGTTGCCATACTCAACAGAGCGATTCTTTGATTTATTTCAAGTAAAAAAGTCCATATAAACATGTGTCCTAAACGGCTTAGTTTCCGAAATACAAATGAATATTCGCAAATGTTTGACGAAACGGTGAATTACATTGGAGATATTTTCCTGCATAAATATGCCTTTCTTCACGTGAGTTCACATGTTACCATTCACACAATCGTAAACAAAATGATAAAGTCAAAGTCAAAGCCTCCTAGATCACCAGACTTAAATCCTTTGGATTATTTGTTTTGTGGGCATCTGAAATCATTGATTTATACCATCCCAATTGAGAATGAGAATAATTTGAGGAATCGAATAGTTGCTTCATGCGAGGCAATATCTAACTCCTGATATTTTCGAGCGTGTACGTCAATCTTTAAGAAGAAGGCTCGATGGATGTATCATGGCGCAAGGTGGACATTTTTAACAATTCATCTGATTGTTTTATTTCATCGGAAGAACTGAAGCTTGTTTTTGTTTATCTGTCTAGTTTGACTAGTTTTTGATTAGTTTCAAACTGTATTTCTTTCAAATAAACAGATTATTACTATACGTTCAAATTTTTTTATTTCGGAAACTAAGCCATTTAGGACATATGTTTATATGGACTTTTTTACTTGAAGTAAACC
>NW_017305988.1:3016328-3038035 GCF_001594115.1 Trachymyrmex septentrionalis | reverse complement strand
ATACATATATATATACACACGTATACATATATTCATGAAATACAAAAATAAAAAATAAGATTATACATGTAAAAAACTTATCCTACATATAATCTTATAAAATTTTTTAATTTTCAATTTTTTTCTTTAAATATCATTTATTAAGAATAATGCAATGACGTATGTTGACAGGTTTAGGTTCTGGCATAGATGTTATTATACCAGCCAGATGGGCAATGCCGTTTTGGCTTGCATTTTTAATGCAATGTGCAAGAGCAGGTGGACTTCAAGAATCAAGATCGATAGCTTTTGAAAGTTTGAATCCAAATACACCTGATGTCAATGATCCTGACAGTCCTGCCTACATGAGAGAAGCATTAATTACAAAGGAACAATTGACTAAAAAATATTTCCGTTACCCACCAAATAGAAGAATTAATTTTGTTAAGTTTGGAATTCGTAGTCCTTTCTTTTGCGATTGGAAAAATTTGATGAAAAACTGGTCGGGCAACGAAGATTTTTATGTTTTAAGAAATCGCGAAATCTTGCTACTGTTACAAGCAGGCATTTGTCCTGCCAAAAATAAAAATGCAAAATTTCTCTTTCAAAATACGTCATCTAGTTTTCCAAATTTAGACGATTATAAAAATTGTTTAATACATGTTCATGTATCTATAATGGGAAAAGGATCGCCAAAAAAATTTGCTATCATATGCATGCCGACATTCGAAGATTTGAACAAGATTAAAACTAATAAGAAATGGTTTGGACCTGTAGAAAAATGTCATAACGATCCAAACGAAAAAATTCGTAAAGCATTACGAAAAAATCATTTGATACTATTAAAACGACTAAGACGACAAAGAGTTCGACGGAAACAAGTGTTGAAAAACAATGCGTTAAAGTTACTAAAAGAATCCGACAAGTTGAACGAAAATGAACATATAATCGTTTCATCGCATCGTAAAATTATATCTGATCAACTGATAAAAATGTCTGAATTATATCTTCCAAAATGTGCAGAAGTTCGTTATTCTTGCGATAGAGAAGTTATGGGATATATAACACTAGGAGACTTTTCATTTAGTCAAGCAAAAGGTATTGGTATCGGATATATCACATTAATCTCATTACTCGGAATGATTAACAAAAAATCTAACATCGTTCTTGTCAGAAATCCTCAAACACGACAATACAGATTAGCAGAATTAAATATATTAGTTTGATTAGACAATGTATATTTTATATTTTATATACACTTGTATATTTTATACATACAATGCATAAAACATGATAGGTGCGTACTCTTGTAATTATTTATATATTAATTATTGTATCTTCGATGAAATATTTTTGATGAATGTATTTTTTATGAAATGTATTATTTATGCAAAGATTTTTTATTTTTATTTATTATCTTAATAAGGAAATTTTTTGGAAGTCAGTGAAGGACATATAGGATGCCCCCGATTTACGAGATCGTTTCTCGTGAGCAAGTAGAGTTGATCGAACAGAGTCGAAAAGTCCTTTATCATTTTGTAATTTTCGTAATACTTTAGAAGATATTATATAATTTCTAAAGAAACTAAATATCACTAAATAAACACGTGTATCCGCGCGGACTATTGCCAAGTATACGCGCATCGGTTGCGGTCGCTTGTGGCACGGAGATTACCGGGTAGGCGCGCGCTAAGATCTGGTTGTACTAATGTTATTTTGACTTTAAGCGAAGCTTAAAAATCTCTTTTTAAAGCCGATAGAGACAGAAAGAAAGAGTTTTAAGTCACGCTTAAAATTAAAGTAACGTTGGTGCAATCGAGTCTAGGTGTTATAAAGCCTCGTTTAGGGATGCGTTACGTTCCGAGTTACGCAAATAGATCACAATGCATAGGCCATATTCGTATATTACTGTCAGTTAACTGCCAATATTGAAAATATCTGTATTATCCGTTACGTATACTATACTGTACTAACAACTGGCGATAATATACGAACACTGTCATAGAAAATCATTTCCGATTTAATCAATGTGCGCATTGAAAGCACTGAGAATTTCCCAGATTGCATTATCCATACCAATTTCTTAGCACTCTTTCTAGTGCATTAACTTCTTCTATTTTAACTTGAGGCAATTGATGCATCTGATGAGCGTTCTTCATGCAATCTGTTCGCTTCGTAATATTCGTGGTACTGTCACCGGACAGTTAAATGTACCGGAAATCCCTTTAAGAGCTCTAGAGAAAATTTTCTTTTTAGTATGTCATTAAGGTTTCTTTATTGAATAAAATCAGATGTCCAAAAAATATGAATATTTAAAGGAGATATAAGCAATTGAAAGTGACTGTGCCATTTGCACACTGTTGTGGTTTTGCCACGATTGTGGATGAACGAGTTGGAACTTTTCAATTTTTTTGTGCTACTTTGTTTATGAGATCCTTCTCTATAGACTGAACCTAAAATAGAAAAAAAATATCAAGATATAATATGCACAATAGCGATTAAAAATTTTAAAATGTTGAAAAATTCATGTTGCTGTTAAAACGGACATAAAAGATAAATTTTTCGTATACAAAAGTAGGTATTCTTGAGAAAATTTTAAGTCGAAAATTCAAATTCCAAAATATCGAGACAATACCTTTAAATTAATAATTATTAAAGTTTACTATAATCACGGGGACTGACATTAATTCGTGCGCTCAAGCACGATGATATAACAAAAGGTAAAGGTACTACTTCACGAGGGCTCTCTCAGTAATTTCAAGATCATACAAAATATACAAAATATGCAATGATATTTTTACTAAGAAATTGTTTTTGCTTCTGTACGAAATCGATTTGTATATTACGTACGCTTATTTAATATCTGAATGTATTGTGGATGTTATTCGGCCAGTTTTAGGTAACTCCCTTGTATATGTGTAAAATAAAGTTTATGTAATGTTACGTTTGTATTTCCACAAGGGTTGCAAAGAATTAAAAAATGTTTATTTTTAAAGACTTGTTATAAATACATTTCTCTGTGAATGAATCTCTTTTTGTCCCTTAAATTATTTAATTAATTGATTTGTAATCGTTGTATTGTGTCATTCTGAATTTTTTTTCTTTTTCTTTTTGTCATTCAAATCTATCTAAAGGGTGTGCGTTCCAAAACTCGACTATGTCAACCCGAGTATCATTTATTATTCTTGTTTAAAAATTGAAAGATACTCCGAGTTGAGAACAGGCTTGAAAAATTTCTCATACGATAAAAACGCACAAATGAAATGGTCTAAAAAAGCAGTAATTGTGTCTAGTAAGAAGTGTATATCTTGCAAGAGATGGTAATATGTTAAATAAGGATAGTTTGAACAAGACGGTGAATGGTAATGTAAGAATTAACTGTTAGTTTGGAGATAAAAAGTTTATTATTGACACATCAGTTAAGTTCGGTCATAGCATTTCCTTAAATATTGTTATGATCTTTACGAGACACCCTGTAATGTTTTTGATCTTTTTTTGTACATTATATTGGAAAATAATTCAGAACAACATCAAATAATATTTTTGTAATATATATATATATATATATATATATATATATATATATATATATATATAATTCTTACCTATAATGCGTTGATCCGAAGTCAGTCTCAATTTACCAATAGCCATAACCTGGTCCATAACCATAGTGGTGGTAATTATGATAATGGGGATGGCTGTGGTAGTGATACTGATAAGAGGGATAACTATGATAATGGGGATATTCATATCCTCCATATCCTCCATATCTTCCATATCCGCCATATCCACCATATCCGCCATATCCACCATATCCACCAGCAAAGCTAAAACAAATACAACATTTTCCTTAATAACTTTCATTCTAATATCTTTAACGGAGGGAGAGAGAGAGAGAAAGAGAGAGAGAGAGAGAGAGAGAGAGAGAGATAGGGGGGGGAGAAACTTTCGATATAGTTAGACTTAATATGAAATCCGATTAGCATCACGTAAATTAAATTAATCCTCGTGCATGTAAAATGGGTCTTTTAATTAAAGAAAAATTTAATAAAAATTAAGTAAAAATTTCAAGTAGCTGTAACATTGCAGTAAACTTAGAGAGGATTGAAGACCCTAACTTAAAAAAGTAGATAGGATATTCCAGACTCGACCATAGTTTTTGTCAATTTGTTGCGATCCTGCGAGCAAGTAAAGTCACGAGCAGTCCATGAAATTAATGGACAACTGTCCATTAATCCTCTAGTCGAAAAAGGAGTCTTCAGTACATTTTATTAATTTGTACTTTAATCAAATATGAAAATATGCGAAACAATTAATTTATCTCGACATAGCTCGAAAAAAAGACTTGTTTAACTTCTCGTTTCTAACATCACGATTTAATGTAGCCGTAGCGAGAGAGAATGCAGGATTAATAATATTTTATATTTATATTATATTTGTACATACATCTTGATTTATAAACTTGACGTAAAATCTTCTCTTCCTTTAATTTAGATATTTCATCTTTTTAGGCAGTTTCCTTAGACATACTCAATTGACTCACTGTTTAGCCCCGTACAGTCCACCGCCAATGACTCCAGCACCGAGAACTCCGGCACCTAAAGCTCCGGCACCCAAGGCTCCAGCACCCAAGGCTCCAGCACCGAGGAGAGCACCACCCAAGAGAGCCTTTTTTAGTAAAATTGGCGCTCTTTTGTTACGCGATTGCGTCTCGGCCACTTCGTCCGATGCCGCTTCCAGTTTCAGCGGTGCAACTTCCGATACCGCAGGTGCAACTAAGGTTTGTTGCGGATTCTGACCGACAATGGGAGACTCCGCTTGAACGTAGACTACAGCCAACATAGCAGTCAGCATCACGATATATCTTATCGCCATCTGAAAGAACATAGAAAATGATATTCTCTTGCTATTTGTCGATATTTGTCTTATAAACTCGATCAGTACAATTCGTATTGTATGTACACTTCTATTTCTAAAGTGTGCGCTTAACTCCGTAATGTTACCATTATTTTGTTATGAATGTATATATTAAACTACGATAATACGATAATAACGTCACAGTGATTATTTAATATTTCAGTTCATTTTTTTACTCATGATTAAATATTCTACCAAATACTAAAAAAAACGTAAATAACGATCGAGTTGTTATTCCTATAAAAAATTCTGATTTTATATCCTATATCTCATTTCTAGATAAAAGGATAATAACATTTTCGGCCCTATTTCAATTTTTTTTTAAATTATCGGAAATCGTTATTATATATTATATGAATTATCGAAATTAAGTGATTTTCCTTTTTAAACGAACATATTTGATATCTATAATATTATCTTGTAACTAGTCAGTCCCACTTTTACCAGCAATACTCCTAATCTTTTCGTGTATTTATCTTTTAAACATGCGTGTTATCTGGAAAGTTTTTTTATCCATACTCCAGGATCAATGGCATGGACTTGATGCTTCAGAAATCGATCTGAAGTGTGTAGCATGCCTCTACTATCCTTATAATTACTTTTTTTTTCGATAATGCGAATGAGTAACATCGTTACATTTCTTTATTTTTAACGTTAATAACGCAATTACATTTTACCATCTTTATGTCTTCCTCGAAGTGACAAAACTTTTGCCTAAAGCGTTTCTTCCTAAAATGCACTGTTCAAGAGACAGGTGGTTAATTAAAATGAGACACCCTGTATATGTATGAAACGTACATATAAGTTTTAAAAGAAAGAAGTATCTATATATGTTTGACCACGTTGTGTGTAATTAATTATTCTAAATAGCAAGATGGCGATAACAATAATTTAATTTTTCATCATTTGACATCGTAGATTAAATAATAAACATGTAAAATAAATATAATATTTCTGACGATAAATTATCGTTATAAAAATATTATGCCATGTCTTAGCGCCGCCTTAGGAGACACTACCGTGTCTCCAGATATCATCATTTTGATCGAACTTATATTTAATAAATAAATAATAAATAAGCATTATTATATAATTATTACTTTTTTTAGTTATAAATTTGTTCGCCTTCAACACGTCTTTTAGATATAATTTTTATAGTGTAGAATTTGAATACACGAGATTCTTTTTTAACTTGACAAAAAGTGTTGTCGCCCTTGAAAAGTTGATTAAGTTTAATTTATGTTTCTATCCTCTCATTTTTTTTATTTACGGGTATGTAACGTACCTTGCTGAGATCACGTTTTCGTTCACGAAGGCTGACTCTTCTTGAAGCAGTAGATTCAAAGACTTTTATACGATGAGATTGAACTTGGTCGCCCCTACCACAAGAAACTTCTAAACATTTCACATTCTTATTAATTCTCTCATATATCCATGTTTTCCATTTGGATATATCTTTCTCGAGGTCTCACTTAATTGTCGGAGCCAAATCGATCGAAGACTCGTTTCCCTACGCGACATTGAACCCAGTCTAGTGACTCGACAGGAATTTCGAGCGTAAAGTTATGCCGAATAGATTGTCAATTTCCTCACATTTATTTAAGCTTTGGACGTCGCCCATTACTTTTCAGGATCAATGTTATGCTTCTCGTATTGCTTTATTTCTTTATATTGCAGCTTTATTTTATTATTTCATTTTTAACTTACAAAAGTACAATAGTGGATTATACTATATAGGACAATTTTAAATGATCGATATGGCACTCGTATTATCGATCAAAATTGCAAAAATATAAATCTTCCCTCCACAGAGATCCTCCACGTAAGAAGTTATACATAGGTATATATTTTTTAAGAAGAGAACAAGAATCTTTTAACTGCATATATGTGTCGTTTGCATACTTTAAATATCTATGCTATGCAGAACGTATGTGAAAAGCTTTGATAGCTTCTTATTAAATCGGAATTAAAATTTATAAAATTTTAATGAAATAAAACTTATATATGAAATTAATATTGAAAAATATTTTGTTTTTAAATATAATTGAGGAATTAAAAAATTTATATTTTATTTTAATATTTCTCTGTCATTACTTTTTATTCTAAATGTTAGCTGCAATAATAATGATTTGTTAAAAATGTAAATAGGGAGAATTTGAAGCGAAAAAGCGAACAAATTTGCGACGATCATTGTGAAAAAATAAGCTATGTTTATCGCGACCTTGGTATATACAAACAGGCGCGTCTCCATCTTTTTACGTAACGCATGATAAATGCTAGACGACATAATTAACATAAGAATGTACACAGGGAATTCCGATTTTTATCCCGAACATTGACTCTTTTTTTTTTTTCTATTTTTCTGTATCTCCATTTCCATTTAGAAGTGCTATGAAATAATAACACAAATCGAGAAAGAAGTGCTAAAAACTCAATAGCCGTTTGTGTGTGTGTGTGTGTGTGTGTGTGTGTGTGTGTGTGTGTGTGTAATACTATTATATATATAAAACTACGTTTATAATACTATTATTCTTTTAATTTGATATCAGCAAACTTATGTGAAAAAGTAAAAATTATGTTTTTTTCGTAATTTAATTTTCCTGCAAAATCCATTGGCGTAGTATAGTTTCTCTCTACAGTCAATATTTAATAATACTTATAACAATTTGTTAGAAAATTAATTTTTGAAATTATATCAGAAATATTTTAATTTCCATGCTTCAGTTCTATTTTTAATTGCTATTTTTTGCTTATTATTTTCAGTTTTACGTTTTGCAACATTTTTCAATGAAATTTCAGTGAAATTTCGGAGAAATAAATTAATTTATCTAGTTTTATTACTAAAAAATATTGATTAGCATATTCAAGAATACGATAAAATTAAAAAAATAGAAAGATTTCTTCCTGAATTCGGGAATTAATTTTATGGTGTTCTCACACAAATGATCATCTATTTTAACGCTGATTACATTAATTATATACGATAGGCGGGAGTCCTATATATAAAGAGTCCTAAATATAAAGTCCTATATATAAAAAGTCCTATATATAAAGACTCGACATCGTATCCCCACCATCAGATCGGATTCCTCATACGGGATACGTCATATTTCGACCGCTCCAGTGTCGTAGTAATGCCCATTTCCATCAACGTAGATTAATTTTAATCTCGGTTCAACTTACTCTTTGTCTTTTTCTAATTGTAAAAATTAGAAAAAGATAAAGAGTAAGCTGAACCGAGATTGAAGTTAATCTACGTTGGTGGAAATGGACAATGAGAGTTGCGACACGAGATGATTTGAACCGACTTTGTATGCAGGGTAGTAGTTTCTTCGCACTTCGTTTTCCAACAATTGCTGGATTCGACGTGCACTGTACTAAAATCCCTAGAGACCAGTTTTACCAACACTAGTTAGCATACATACGTATAAAAGCCATAAATTGAGTTGTATAAACGTAATACATTATGTACAATTATACATGAAAATGATTAATTAAATGTCATATCATTTGTACATATATTTAGACGTATCGCTAAAATTAAGTTAATTCACTAGAAAATTACTAGTTAGTACTTATATCAAGTGCACGATGTAAACTAGGCTAGAATTTTGAATTCTCCAGTGATCTCTTTCTCTAGTCGATGGTGTCTATGGTCTATCGTTTACACGAGTTGATGCAAGCAATGCAAATCGACGCGAAATAGTGAGGGATCGTTACTTGTGTGAAAGTGTGATTGTGTTACGTCTAAATAAGAATAGAAATATATCTCGCGGAAGAAATATATATCGCATCGGGAAGAATAATGTGCAACACGCATGCGATTTTTTTTCGTCAGTAAACGGTTGTACAATTGGGTGCCATATTGCGTTTCTCAACATTTGAGTTTTGGTTTTCGACAGATCTCGATAAGATAGAAAAGAGGAAAAAAGAGAGAGTGAGGGGGGAGAGAGCTGGAGCAGCAGCTTGTGTCATTACTTTGATCTTTTTGAACGAAGGCGCATCCCGCAGGAGGACTCTGTACAGCCTTTATCGTATTATTTTTACATCATCATGGGCGAATCTGACCGTGAAGATACGGCACATCGGCGGTAACGCTGAATATATGAATACTGAATGGTACTCAGTGCAGTGTAAATTATAGTGACTGGCGTTCAATAGTGTCGCTCTGTGTATACGACGTGCGGATCGCCAACGAAGATTGCGGATCTCGCAATTTGTTAGGAGCAGCGACAGTCAGCTGGAGAGAAGGGAGAACCAATTTGTGCTTAGCGGCTGGTGTGTCTTTGTCAGCCCCGTCCGTGTTGCGCTCGCCATGACGTTGCTGTAAAATCCGTATCTTAATATCAATCCCGATGTTGGCCATAGGATTGTGCCAATGTAACTTTCGTGCTTTTAACGTGGTGGAGAAAACTCGGGGCGGCGGCGGCGGCGGCGGCGACGGTGGAGGCGGCAGCAGCAGCAGCAGCGGCAGCGGCGGCAGCAGAAGAAACAGCGGCGGCGGTGATAGTGTCGGCTGCGGCGGCAGCGGCGACAGCGACAACGGCGACGTCGGCGGCGACGGCGGCGGCGGCAACTCGTGGATACCGAAGAAAGCTTCAAACGCGTTTGAAGCTTTCGAGGTCGTATTCATGGAACTATGAACCTGGACTCGTTGTCTTTTACTTTGTCACAAATCAGTTATTTGGTTGCGAATTTGAGTAAAAAAAGTTTCGAGGACATCTGTCAAGAGATATCGGATGTGAGTAACGAATTAATCCTAGAAAAGAAGTTAAACTGAAAGCTTCACCTTTCTTTTCCCCTTATGCCATGTCTTTCAAAAAATTCTCCACAAGTTCTTCTCTCTCTTTCCCTCTTCTCCTTCTACTTCTAACATTGTTCATAATTCTTACAAAGCGGTATGTTGGTGTGCTTTTGGCTTCCTTCAGTCAGTAGGCTTGTTCTTTTTAGCTCAAATTTTGCACCAGTTCATTATTCTTTTTCTCTCTAGGGCGAAAGAAGAGGAAGAAAGATGAACTGATGCAAAAGTTCAGCTAAAAAGAACAGGTCTAGTAAATAGCTCGAACATGGTTATATATGCACATGGAGTAATGTGGAAGTTATATAGGCGAGCATGTAAAATTATGTGTTATTCATGTCATTTTTTTGAATGCTTGGTCGACCAATATCTGTCTAGTTATCTTCTTACCATATCCTTGTGACATCTTTTTTTTTGTGTGTGTGTGTGTGTGTGTGTGTGTGTGTGTGTGTGTACAATGTGATATTTACTTTAGTCCTATCTTAACCTCATAAGCAGGTCTCTCTATTCTTGCATTCTGACATATATTCTGTCCTTTATTACTTTATTACCATTTATCAAGATTTCTTCCAAACTTTTAATCAGTTTATTATAAAATACAAGTTAAATATTAGATCAGAAGATATCAAATAAACAAATTACAAATGTATATCGATGTATTATCGATGTGTTCCACTTAACGCTTGTAACATTTATTTCATTCTTGTTGAACAAATGTTAAAATAAGAAGAAATGCTCGCGAGTGTTGTGAGCGCCAAATGGAACATACATTCTTTGTATTAAAGTCATCAAAGGTCAAACAGTTATCAACTAATTTTCATATTTCTGCAGTTGGTGCAGTGTGGTGGTCTAGAGGCAGATCGACATTTGTTCCGCTGTCTGATATCGTGCGTTGACTTTTCCAAGGGTGAACTGTCAGATTCGAGTGCGAAAGATTATTTCCAAACAAAGTTGCTAAAACAGGAGTGTAATAGCTTGTTGAGCAAACCTTCATTTATATCTACTTTGTGCTTTGCTATAGATAATCCTTTACATCATCAAAAGGTACATTATGAAACATTATTACTATTGCTGTAAATAGATCATATACTTACATAAGATATATATATATGTATATATATATGTTTTTTCAGTCATTAAATTTTTCTCCAAAGTTTTTTACTAATTTGAAGAAAACACTTGGCTTGACTTTGGTACAAGAGGTCACGTTTGCGATTGCGTTGCAGCATTCAGAAAACGCTGAAATTCGTGCTTTAGCCTTAGAGCATACTCAAAAGCAGCTGCCTGAATTGATAAAAAATTACATAAACTCTGAGACTAGTAACAAGCATCAGGAAGGTGGTTTGCACGACTCTTTGCCTCAGGTCCTTCATCTGATACTTAGCCAAGCTTTTCATACTGCCAATCCATACAATTTACCTGTGGAAACAAAAGAAAAATTTCTTAAACATTTGCGACGTGACTTTCCTCGTGAACTAGTACCAGTGGTACTAGCACCATTCTTGTATCCAGCAGACGAGGAAACTCTGCAATTCAAAATTGAATTAAACATGGCTGTCACTCAAATGGTAAAACATTATTTATTTTGTTGAGGATTGATAGATTGCAATACATTTATATTTTTGCATTTTAGGATAGCAACACTCTTGTAGAGTTGATAATGGAATTAGGATACAGCTTTACTAGTAATATAGAAGAATGTCGATCGGCATTAACGGGTTTAGGTGCCAGGGAGATATCCCCAGCATGTGTTGCTCGTGTATTATCACAAATGGCACGTAGCTGTAGCAACCTGGATGATGCTGGAGGCCTACAAACATTTTGGGGCAATTCAACTACCTCGCAAGACTCCAATAAAGAGAAATCATCAGACAGTACCATTCCCACAACATGGAACGTTGAAGTATTCGTCCTAACATTGAAAGAGATAGTAAGTTTATGATACGTCTAGGATATGTATGTATAAGATTTATCTTTTTTAATTCTACTTTAATTTTAATTCTGTATTTTTATGTTCTAAACTACGTTCTTTTTAGGTCAACTTTTGCACCGATTCACCTTTTTTCCTCTTTTTTTTTCTTCTGGAGAGAAAAGGAAGAAAGATGAGCTGCTGCAAAAGTAACATCAGCTTCAAATTATACATAATGCAGTTTTCATTAATATTATCTTTTTACATTCCAGCAATCTACATTGTCTTGGAACGAAGTCATCGTGAAATTGGATCATGCAGAATTCCTTATTAAAGACAGGCAAGGTTTAAACTTGTTGATCACGGGTCTCAAGTTGGGCTTACAACATCAAGGATATCCACCTGATATGTTTCCTGTTGAGCTTTTGTATCGGCACTGGGAAAATGTAGAAGGCCAATTTTCTTTAATTCAGCAAATCCTTAAGTGCCCAGACATATTTTGTTTCGCTGATTATCCGTATCATTCGGTAACAGTCGATGTATTGAAAGCAGCTCCTGAGGGCGATAGTAAGGAAGGACAAACTTGGCGATCATTGAACATAGTCGAGTTACTTTTACATATGGCTGAAAGAGGCTTGTACACTCCTGTACATGAAATCTTCAAATGGCCACTCCAACATTGCCCGGATGTGCTCATTTTAGCATTACTACAGATAAATCCACCTTTTACATTACTAAGGCAGGAAATGTTTACTACGCTATTACCAATCTTTCTTGGCAACCATCCAAATTCTGCTGTGATACTGCATCATGCGTGGCATGCTAATAATCCCAAAATAAAAACACTTATAATGCATGCTATGGCGGATTGGTATACGCGTGGTGATCACGATCAAACGAGATTATCGCGCATCTTGGATGTTGCGCAGGATTTAAAAGCACTATCTGCTTTACTTAATTCACAATCTTTTCCATTTGTCATTGATCTTGCTTGTTTGGCATCTCGACGAGAGTATCTGAAACTTGAAAAATGGTTAACAGACAAGATTAGGGACCATGGAGAAGTTTTTGTTGCTGCATGTGTCAAATTTCTACAACGACGGTGTCCTCAAGTCATGGGCCCTGGTATCAAAGAAGATCCTACAGTTCCCAAGGCAAGCCAACTGCCACAGGAAACACTCACTACAATTTTGGCTTGCTTGCAAGTTTGCGCCGGGTATATTTTCTTTGGAGTTATATATAATTTATTTATATAAATATTTAATTACATACTAGTAATTACATCTGGATTTTTGTTTTTATATTGTAGAAGTGTCTCCCAAGAACTTTCGGAATTAATAATGACGATGGTGCAAAATTGTAGTCTAATGCTGAGTAAGAGCACCATGAATAGACCACCACCACCGGGAGTTCTGAGGCATCGAGGATTAGAACCGTTTAATCCAGCAACTTTGGGAAGCCAAGTATTTTGATTTTTTTTTTGTATATTTTGTTAATATATATTAAACTATTTCTTGTTTTTCCCCTTTCTTTTCTTGCTAAATTAAATAAATTTTTTGCCTATTAAAAATTCTATTTAAGATCATATGTGTATGTGACTATATTATTTTCCACAGCTATTTTCCTCGAAGCAAGTGGATCCTCTTGGAAATCTTGGTTCAAGCCTTGCTTCCATGGGTCTAGGCACAGGCCTTGGACCGCCAAGTAGCTCCGCATTCAATTTACCTGGCGCGCTAGGTCCTTTGGTTTCGGCGCCCGGATCTCCCTCACGACTCATGGGACCTTCTCCCAGTCCATTTCCTATGTTGCCGTTATCTTCGCAATTACACTCAGGTCCAGTTGGTACTCAGGGACCATCTGTGCTTCCTGGTGGTACAATAGGTGGATTGGGACGTCTCGGACCGCCAGCCGGTATTGAAAAAGCGAGAATGCCGGAAACCTCCAATTTGTTTCCAGATATGGGACAAAATGTATCCAAAGAGGTTGAAGACGAAGCTAACAGTTATTTTCAACGTATTTACAATCATCCTCCACATCCGACTCTATCGATCGACGAAGTGCTTGATATGTTGAAAAAATTCCAAGACTCTGGTATTAGACGGGAAAGAGAAGTGTTTAACTGTATGCTGCGAAATTTATTCGAAGAATACAGATTTTTTCCACAGTATCCGGAAAAGGAATTGCAAATAACAGCACAATTGTTTGGTGGGATTATCGAAAGGGGTCTTGTTAACAGTTATATGACACTTGGATTAGCTCTACGATTCGTTCTTGATGCGCTTAAAAAACCTGAAGGTAGCAAGATGTATTATTTTGGTATAACGGCTTTGGATCGATTTAAGAGTCGTTTGAAGGAATATCAAACATACTGCGAACACGTCCGAACGATTTCGCATTTCACCGAATTTCCACCTCACTTAGTGGAATATATCGAATACGGATTACAAGGACAAGAACCACCATCGAGGCCACAAGGTCCAAAAACTTTAGCGGCAATGTTGGCTCCAGTAACAACCCCGTACAAAACTATGACTACAACTACCATCACAACTAGCACTACACAAGCGAAACCATCTACGACTCCGACTACGTCTCTTTCAGCTAGAGTAAGTTTAATAATAAAAATTGTCGAGATCTTTTTTAGCTTCAAAATTCCATTTCATATGTCCGTAACACAACATATTTATTTCCACAGCCTTCTATGCCCTCGGTCGCCAATGCAACTAATATCGATACGTTACTTGTGGCAACAGATAAAGAAGAAAAAATAACCACACCACCGGAAGCTTTACAAGATAAAACTGCTTTCATCTTCAATAATCTCAGTCAATTGAACCTGCAACAGAAATGTGACGAGATCCGTGAGATTGTCACGGAAGAATACTGGCCATGGATGGCACAGTATTTGGTGATGAAACGTGCCAGTATAGAATTAAACTTTCATGCTCTATACTCTAATTTTTTGGATTGTATAAAATTACCTGAAGTGAATAAAATGGTAACAAGAGAAACATTCCGAAATATCAAGGTGGATAAAATGAATTTTATGAATGCTTTATCAGATAATACTTAATAACTCTTATAGATTTTATATTATATCAATTTTATTTTATCTTAGGTTCTCTTACGAAGCGATAAGGGAATAGCAAATTTCTCTGACCGGTCTCTATTGAAAAATTTAGGACACTGGCTCGGAATGTTGACACTTGGTAGAAACAAGCCTATTTTACAGGTACATCATTATGGCAAATATTTATAGTACTATTATGGATAATGTATAATTTTTATCATATATTTTAATTATTTTACAGATAGACATAGATTTAAAAAGCTTACTCGTTGAAGCATATCATAAAGGGCAGCAAGAGCTTCTTTATGTAGTGCCCTTTGTTGCAAAAGTACTTGAGAGTTGTGCAAAAAGTCGTGTATTTCGGCCACCCAATCCATGGACCATGGCAATTATGAATGTTTTAGCCGAGCTACATCAAGAGCCTGATTTAAAATTGAACTTAAAATTTGAAATAGAGGTACTTTGCAAGAATCTCAGCATTGATGTTGGGGTAAGCGTATGTTTGTATTTTGTTCTATTTTAATGTGTAACATAATTTAACTCCTATGCTCTTTCCTTACCTAAGATATTGTAACATAATTTGTTATTTATTAAAATTGAATTCTTTTGTGTAGGAATTAAAACCGATCATTTACTTGAAAGATCCTGAAAAATTACGCAATCTGGATTATCAGTTGTCACATCCAAACAAGAAATCAGAGCCGACTAGTAATCAACAGCAATCTCAGGGGCCTATGGAAGAATTGGTTGGATCGACGACGAGCGGTACTATCAATCCTCAAACTGCGCCACCTGCGGATACAACACCCTCATTGCCAGCTGGTCAACCCGAGCCACGATTTAATTACATGGATATATCTGTAACGGGCATTGCTAATATATCTCAACACATTACCATTAACAATCAAGTATGGAAAAATTTATATTTTTCTTATTTTTATCAAAGAGATATTTAGAAGAATGAAACATATATATATTAGATATAATTAGGGCATATATTTCATGGATGTATGTAAAATGGTTTTTAGATACCTCTATTCCAAACACATCCTCATTTGAAACAATTTATTCGCCCTGCTGTTGAAAGAGCAATTCAGGAATGGATCCATCCCGTCGTGGATAGGTCCATTAAAATTGCTCTTACAACCAGCGAGCAAATTGTGAGAAAAGATTTTGCATTGGATCCAGAAGAATTGCGAGTACGTACAGCAGCGCGTCACATGGCGCGCAATCTAACCGCTGGCATGGCTATGATTACATGTCGTGACCAGGTAAGTCTATAGATTCTTTCCATTTAGCAACATATATTGATACAAACGTCATTCTACCTTACGTCGTATATCATGAGTTGTAAAGACAGAACGGTTAAATGGAAAACACTATGAGAGATACCGTTACAAAATTATAAAAATCTGTAGAAAAGAAGTTACAAAAATTTCGGATGTAAAAACAAATTACTTTATTCAGCTTATTATATATAATAAATACATTCTCTCTCTATGTTTGAAAATCATAAGTGAGCTTAAAATACTTTTGAAGAATTAATAATAAATATTTAAATATGGGTTTTAAACATCAATTTAGGCATTTTAACAACAAAATTTTGTCTCAAAAAAAGTTTTTTATATTGTCATTAAGTACAAAGATAATTGCAGATTAACGGTTAAATCAAAAAGTTACAATGTTCAGTCGATTATTAATTTCTTATCTTTGCGTATAGATCCTGGCATCGATTAGTACGAATCTGAAACAAGCGTTCCTCACAGCGTTGATTGGTACGACTCCGCAGCAGAAAGAACTTGTCGAACTTGCGGCAAATCAAGTCGCTACTGAAAACATGGAACTTGCATGTGCATTCGTACAAAAGACAGCTATTGAGAAAGCAGTACCCGAAATGGACAAACGACTATTAAACGAAGTTGAGTTGCGAAAACTTGCTCGGCAAGAAGGGAGAAGATACTGTGATCCTATTGCTAAGTATCAAGCCGAGAGGATGCCAGAGCAGATAAGACTGAAAGTCGGTGGCGTAACGCCTCAGCAAATGGCTGTATATGAAGAATTTGCTAGAAATATTCCAGGATTTCTTCCGCTTTCCGAACGAGATACGCAAACACTTTTTATACCGAAACCTATTTCTGTAAGGATTTGTTTTATAATATACGCCTAATTGTATTATAGCATACCTGCATTTTGCAATAAGATTCGTGATATAATGTCGTTTAACTTTTTTATTTCTTTATTATGTTTTAAAGGAGGCTCCTCTCACTGCATTCACGCCCAACTCTGCGATGGCAGCAGTCGCTACAGCACAAGTAGCAGCCTATGCAACTGTAGCAGTTAGCAACGACGAAGTAGGTGCAATGTTGGAAAAACTTGCGACGGAAGTTGAAGTCTTAGCGGCTGCGATGGCACCTGCGGTACCTCCACAGCAGCATGCTATTCTTCACAGTCTTCTAGAATCGATCATACTTACGAGAAGATCAAGAGATGCCAATGCAGCTATGGCGTTATTAAAGAAAGTGAGTGAAAACACGCGAGTAAATGTGATATTCACAGTCAAATAGACCATAAGGTTATAGCATAAAACAGAACTGACCAATAATTTATTACAGGCTGTTGAAGGTTTATTAGACGGACCCATCTTTAATAGTGGCGTCATCGACTCTGATAATCTAATACAACGTTACAGAGAACTACATTTACGGATCTTGAAGTGTCTTCAAGATCAACGCGCGTATGGTATGCAATGGACCAACAAGCACGTGACTCGTTGTCTAATCGAATGCCGGGAAGACTACCGATATAACTTTGAAGCTGTAGACTACCTCATAAGGTATGTTATTGATAACCATATCCTTCAGGAAATATCTGGAAGACGCTATTAATTATTGGACGGTATTTCGTAGATCTCACTTGATTAGTCTTCCGCAATACGACATAGCTGTAGCGCAAGCTGTAGAGGCGGGAAATGCTTTGGCAACAGTATTCGCTATGCAGTTGGTTCAACTTTATTTGATTGATGAGAGACAGGCAACTCATGTTACCGAAACTGACTTATTTCATACACTTGAGATATTGGCTCGAATGTCACATCACCGAACACCACCGGAAGGGTATTATAAATATTATAAATATTAAATATTAACTTCCGAGAATATCTGACAAATGACATAATTCATTCAGATCACTTTTCTTTACAGTACTTTTCTCTTACAGTTTTCCTTATACAGTATCACGATTTTTCCTTTCTTTATTCTTTTTTTCTTAGTTCTTTTTTAGAGATTTTTTTTTTTAAGGAATTTATTACATATTTGTACAGATTCGTACAGATTTATTTTCATTTTTTTATTAGAACGTTACAAAGCACATGCCACCGCATCTGTTATTTATCTGTTATTGATTGATGACGTTAGAAGAGAAAATACATCATGAAAATTCTTGCAAAATATAGTAGAACATTTTTCGATAAAATAATATTTGCATTTGATAGAGTATACGCGTAAAATGTGCCGAGAACTCAAAATTCTCCTTTTTATTTTGGATAAAATAAAATATTTATCTCAATCCGACAGCTGTCATATAGCTTGTTTCGTTTTTTGATATATATTAGGCATATTTCAGTTTTAAATATATAGTTATTTATTGATTACCGAAATTCTTAGTATATTTCTCGACAATTGTCAAAATACATAATTTTCGTGCTGACAATTACCCTCACAATATAAAATAAAAGCAAAGCAGTTAGTAAATCTCTTTTTTGAGAATGGACATGACATATTTATTCAATTAAATTGTAATCATACTGTACTTGTATTTATTCAAGCATGTATAAATCACATCACATTTCAGAATCTCACTCTATAGATTGACAAGTCTAGTAGAGTCACTACGTGCCAATCACGATACGAATGCCGTATTGGTAGACAGAGCTCCAGCAGGACCTACGGCACACATTCATTCTGGAATCCTGCAGGTGAGAGTAAGTAGATTGCCCAGATTATTCAGTCTAAGTAGATCATTCTAACGATATTTCGTACTATGTTGACGACGATCGATTATATATCGATGTCATAATTTTATGAAAAAATTTGCGTATAATAGTATACGAAATACGTCTCTCGGTATTATCGCAAGTCGTAAATAATTAACATGTGGCATGCATTCACACTTTACAGGCTCGGGATTTTGACGATCCACCCGGACTGATGGATAAGACAGAATATCTATTACGTGAATGGGTGCAAATGCATCATAATCCACAGTACGCGCGAGATCCCACGAAAGCGTTTAGCATATTTGTTCATCAAATGAACATTCATGGCATCCTGAAGACTGACGATCTCATCACGAGATTCTTCAAGTTGAGCACACAAATGTGCGTCGACCTTTGCTACCGAACTCTATCAGAAACTGGCTTAGCTCCCTCGATAATACGTGCGAAGTGCTTCCATTCATTGGATGCGTTCGTACGTCTCGTAGCACTTCTGGTGAAGCACTCGGGCGATGCTACCAATACCCACACCAAAATTAATCTTTTGAATAAGGTGCTGGGTATCGTCGCCGGTGTGCTATTACAGGACCACGAAATACGTGGTGCCGATTTCCAACAATTGCCGTATCATAGAATCTTTATCATGCTGTTCTTGGAATTATGCGCGCCTGAGCCGGTACTGGAGGCCGTGAATTTCCAAGTTCTAACTGCTTTCTGTCATACTCTGCACATTTTGCGACCAGCAAAAGCATCAGGTTTTTGTTATGCCTGGCTGGAGTTGGTTTCGCACCGAGTCTTCATCGGTCGCATGCTGGCTATTACGCCCGGGCAAAAATGTTGGGGGATGTACGCGCAACTTCTTATCGATCTATTCAAGTACCTCGCACCTTATCTTCGAAATGCGGAGCTAGCGAAGCCTGTGACGAGTCTGTACAAAGGGACCTTGCGTGTGTTGCTCGTACTGCTTCATGACTTTCCGGAGTTCCTTTGCGATTATCATTATGGATTTTGCGATGTGATACCACCGAATTGCATACAAATGAGAAATCTAATCTTGAGTGCGTTTCCGAGAAATATGCGTCTACCCGATCCGTTCACGCCGAATCTGAAGGTTGATATGCTGCAGGAAATAGCGCAGCCTCCGCGTGTTCTCACCAATTTCGCGTCAACAATACAGCCGTTGACTTTCAAGAAAGAACTCGATTCTTATCTGAAGGCTCGTGCACCGGTCACCTTTCTATCCGAACTTCGTAGCAATTTACAAGTGTCGCAAGAGGCCGGCGTACGCTATAACATTCAGCTGATGAATGCTCTAGTGCTCTACGTAGGCACACAAGCTATACTATTTATTCGCAGCAAAGGTCACGCTCCTAACATGTCTACTATCGCACATTCCGCACACATGGATATCTTCCAGAATTTGGCCGTAGATCTGGATACCGAAGGCCGATATTTGTTCCTAAACGCCATAGCGAATCAGTTACGATATCCTAACAGTCACACGCATTACTTCAGTTGTACGATTCTCTACTTATTCGCGGAAGCGAATACGGAAGCGATACAGGAACAAATCACGAGGGTTCTTCTGGAAAGACTGATTGTAAACAGACCACATCCATGGGGACTTCTCATCACTTTCATCGAACTGATCAAGAATCCGACGTATAAATTTTGGTCACACGAGTTTGTACATTGCGCGCCGGAGATTGAAAAGTAAGTCTTATTTTCTAATTTTTTAGGAATTAAATATTGAAATAATTTCTATTCTATACCGATTCTCTCTCTCTCTCTCTCTCTCTCTCTCTCTCTCTCTCTAAAACTATATTTTTAAATTGTTGAAATTATATCCGGCATTGCATGACACCGTTATCGGGATGATATCGATATAATATCGAAGTGTTTCTATAGATTATATCGGTATCATTTCGACATTATACTATGTGAAATTAAAACTTAAATTAAGACTTTAATTTTGATACAGATTTCAATTTCTTTTGTCATATATGATGAAAAGTGAACAAAATTTATACCGTTAAATGCGTTTGAATCTTAACACGATTTTTATTGATAAAATATTAATAAAAGAAATAAAATTCAGAATTAGTTGCATTTAGCGTTAAATGTAGGGCATAAACTTAATTTTAGCGTGCAATCAATTCATTCTTTTTTAAATAAATTAAACATTTCTTATTGTTTCAGATTGTTCGAATCTGTAGCTAGGTCATGTATGGTACAGAAGCAGGTACCTACAACGGAAACGGAGATTCCAGAGTGATAGAGCGTTTTAATTCTTGCTGTGTGTATAGTAAAATGAAAGTTAATGACTGAATATTGCTTGTAAAAAGTTGTAGGGATAAATGTACTATCGCGTTTAAATTTTTGAGATGGGTAGATACTAAGTAATCCTAAATAAGTGTGTATCGATTTATATAATGTATAAGTGAGATAATTATTGCGTTAATATTTTAATAAGAAGGAACGTCGATTAAGGGGAGCAAAACCTCATACACCTCATTGAACGGTCTTTCGGACAACGTATTTCACATAGTGTATGTGTGTGTGTGTGTGTGTGTGTGTGTGTGTGTGTGTGTGTGTGTATGCGTGCGCGCGTGTGTGTGTATGCGTGCGCGTGTGTGTGTATGCGTGCGCGTGCGCGCGCGCGTGTATGTGCGTGCGTGTGTGTATATATATATATGTGTGTGTGTGTGTGTGTACACATACATACATACACACACACACAAACGACATTGTACACACAATAACACAAATGTCAGTATATAGATAATAAAGTGTATCGTGGTGGAACAGTTCATAAAAATAACAAATGGTGTTCAACAAATGCAATTGACGAATATTTCTCGCATACGATTTTACAAATTTGTATTCCTGCAGAAAAGTATATAAGCATGGAATATGTTGTACAAGAGATAAATATTTGTAGACATAAATATTTGTAGAGAGAGGTATATGCTGTAGGAACTATTATTAAGAATATGACGCGGTTTAAAATCTGTGACATAGCGTAGAATATTAACAAAAAAAA